>NC_054084.1:32946963-33167532 GCF_017562075.2 Anopheles merus | reverse complement strand
GAGTCAACACGCGCGGGCAGGGGGGTTGATGGGGCTGCCATGTTTTGCTTTACTTTCGCCCTCGCCGCACCTGGGGCATTTTGTTTGGCCGCTTTTGTGGACAGTGGTGGCTGTAGCTGTTGTTGGTGGAGTTTTGTGAAATTCCGCGAATTGTCAGGCTCTCTCTCACTCTACGCACTGGCAAGTTGGTAAGTGGTTTAAAAGAAATGTTTCATTTCCATTCAGCTCCAAAAGATTCGAGCAAAGGAATTACCATAAGAGTAAGCGGAGTCTTTGGCTAGTGTCAGTCGGA
This sequence comes from Anopheles merus, assembly GCF_017562075.2. Taxonomy (NCBI): domain Eukaryota; kingdom Metazoa; phylum Arthropoda; class Insecta; order Diptera; family Culicidae; genus Anopheles; species Anopheles merus. Next base: position 33,167,240 of record NC_054084.1, on the reverse strand, counting down.
GGGTTACAATGGACACTCTCTCACAGCCTACTGATAAAAAAAACACACTGTACACCACCTGGCCTCAGAAAGCTCAAAAGGGGACTGTTATCGGTCGATGACCACTAAAAGGCATCTGAGATATGAAGGTTGGGGGAAAAGGCCCTACGCAGTTGATGCAGTTGAAGAAAACCATATCGAAAAATCGCTTTGAAATCTTAAAAGAAAAAGCCTTTCCGATTCCTCATTTGGATATTAATTTAAAAGATAGTCATTTAAATGAGCAATTATCCTCGAGCAATTCATGCTCCTGTGTGGTGGAATCAGTTACAGCACGGCCATGTGTACCATTCAAGTGTCAGTTCGAATCTTGATCGGATCTAGAAGGGGTGATCGCGCGCGCGCGCTCATCAAAATTTTGGATTTTATTAAACAACAATCCAAGACACTGAAATCGAACACTCTTCCTCTCTCTTATCCAAGTAGGTCAAAACTAAGGTGATATATTACGCAGTAACTAATACAGTAACTAACACGACGGCGCCCCTAAGCGCCATAGTTGGTGATGGTTGTTGTCGTGATGTCATGGTGACTATGAGCACTATCGTGATCAATGACTGTGTAACCACAATTGCTACCACAAAGGTGAATTACTGCTTTCTCTCCGTGGCTTATGAGTTGTGACCTCCGCGCTCAAGACGGAAAGAGCTAACCCAACCCTCAGAGAGTGAATCATCCCACTAAATTCAGCAACGGAGAGGAAAAACCCTCATTCTGCAATCAACCTGTGCCCGTGCGTCAAACCACTCACGCAACATGTTACTACTTCAATCAGCCCTAAACGCACCAACACACACACGCACACGGGCAGTCCAAGTTAGCTTTATGTAGTGTAATTCCCGGCAGTTATTATGCTAATTGTACGGTGTGTGCGTGTGTGTGTGTCGCGCAAGTGCCGCGCCAAACCAACCGTCATCGGCGTCATCGCGCGCACGTTGACTTATGTCATGCGACGCAATGGCTTTCTTCATGGCACACTCTTCTCGCTGCATGACGGATGCATAATTACTCACACACCAACACCAACCAAGCAACGACGATAGAGCCACGTGTGTGTATTCATTGCGTTTCTGAGCCCATCGGAAGCAGTGGTCAGGATGGCGCCAGCGAAAGGAGTGCGCACAAGATGACAACTTGATTGCCATTTTGCTGGACGATCTGCCAGGCGGGGGGGGGAGAGGATTTGCGTTTTTTCCTACCCCCCCCCCCTCACCCCACCCCCATTACGTAAAGGGAGGGATTGGAGGAGGGTTAGCAAAACGTGGAGCATCATTTACACGCGATAAAGTTCCGGGAAGCCGTCGCCATCCAAGTCGTCTTGGTCGTCGCCGTCGTCGTCGTCGGGCCCTTCTAACCATTTCTTACGCGTGTGTCAATCATGTTAGATTGGGCGTGTGTTTTGTTCGTCGGCGAAGAAAGGGGGGCAGGTGGCAGGTGGCCAGGAGATGATGTAATGCGAACATGTCATGATTTAAAATTGATAAGATGATTTAACGATGCGTTGATAGTGCGTTAAAGTGATTTACTACATTGTTGCGTAAGAAGACTTACCTTTTTTCCCCAGTTTTTCGTATTTTCTTCGGATATTCTTCAAAGTGTAATGGGATGTGTTTATGTGTTTATTTTAACATATTAGGGCAAGAAATTTAAACATCAGAGTAAGGATTTGAATTGGGGTTTGGCTGCTTTGCATAAACTTAGAGCTTCAATGCAACCCTTCGGCAGCCTTTAAGCAGCATTGAAGCTGCTTGGACAAGCAAAATACACAATCACAGCAGGAATCGCTCGATTCTCTTGAGTATTCTTGAAAATTGCAATGAATTGTCAAAAATTCAGCATTAATATTTACTATTCATCACAATTTTCATCAAAAAGTACACAAAATCTAATACATCCGTAAAGGATCTGACAAATAGAGAGCATACAAAATAAATTAATTAAAATCTATATATTCGGATGTTTTAACACAACATGAAAAGGAAAGCAAAAACCAACCCCCAAACCCCATAGAGTGTTTGTTGTTTTTTTGTTTCTATTCTCTTTATTTTCCATCTACAAAGTTTCACGCACTTGTTCCTCCTACATTTTCCACCGATAATACGTGTATAGTTAAAGGGGGGAGGGAGGGAGTTCCTTCCTTTGTGTATAGCTTTATTGCGCTTATTGTATGTATTGAATGTTAAAACGGCATCGTAAACTGCAATATAAGCACACTTCGCAGCCGGGCCAGTTCTTCTCTACGTATGTTCCGATCGTTTATCGAATTTTGTAAATTGTTCCAAAAAAAAAACCCTGCTACCTCAAACAAACACACACGCGAGAGCGCATTCTTCGCAGGCGCAATATCGCATTAACACCTAGTATGTATATGGTTCGATTTATAAGACGCTATATTGTGGTATCGTGACATCGGTTAACGCTACTTTACAGCTGTTTTGTGTTTGCGAGTGATGAGATGAAAATGGGGGAAATTCTGTTTTTTTGTTATTGTGATTATAATGTTATAAACTTGTGTGACACTGACAACGTTAAGGTGGAAGAATGCAAATGGCATTTTCTAGGTGCACAGCAGCTTGTCGGGTTTAGCTGCACATTGAAAAGGGGTTTTAAAGATCCAAGACTGCCCTGCTTGTGGCAGGATGTTCCGAAACGTAGCAAAATGTATGTTGTGCATCGCAGCAAGGGGTGAACAAGATTAATGCTAAAACAGTAGTTGCCCAGCGACCAGCTACGACCAACCAGTTACTAGTTCGCTCGCTCGCCTGCTGCTCCGGATCGATTTATTTATGCAACGGCCAATGTCCTGTTCCTTCTTTCTACGCCCTTCTCAATGTTCCGCTGTAAAACAGACAGAACAAAAATACTGATACTGCTACTGGTGTGCGCTTTTCCCCTTGTTTTTTTTTTTTGCATATGTTACTGCTATTTATCACCCTATTGCCGGATTAGTACATCTATCGCGTGAATTGATTAACTACGCTTTTTAGCTTAATTGGAGAGGAAAGTTTAATTGATTCTGCTGCATTCGCTGCTGCCAGTTCGTTCTTGTGTGTTTGTTTGTTTTTGCGCCGATGCTTCGATGCCTGCTTCGATTATGCAAAATCCCATTCTACCCGTTCCATGGGCTGCGGTGTGAGCGGGTGTGAGCATAGTTCAAGGAAAGCTTCCTCCATCTTCGCTTTAGAACCGTTTCCTGTTGGGGTTTCTCGCTAGTTTATATCGTATTATTTTCAATTTAATTGGGAGGAAAAAATGCCCTACTGTAGAAGATTTTTTTTATTCATGTGAAATGTTTCTATTGTGGATTATGAACGTTAACGTCTGATTGTGATTGAAATATGTAACGGCTATTCATTTGTAATTATGATTTCGATTGTGAAACTGTGGTTTTTAAATGTATTTGTATATCTCTACGTATGACTTCAATGTGTGCAATTCCGGTGGGCGGCTTGTTTATTACGTTTTTTTATTCGTATTTATCGTTTATTAATTTCTAATAATTTTCCGTTTTTTATTTTACTTTGCTTGCTGCTTCGCGACACAAAAAATGTACCGATTTTTTATTTCCGATCGTTTCGTTTTGGCATAAAATTTTGTAAACGTTTCTAAAACGTGTAGAATACACACACACACACAAAAAAAACCGATACCGATTCCGAATTGTTACTTCCCTTTGCTGCTCCCGCTGCTTTCGACCGTAAATTGCTCTAATTTCGTTTTATTTGCGTTATTGTTTTCCCATTGTTTTGTTTTGTTTCGCTGTTATATGTTCAGAAATAGTATAATAGTTTAATTACCTTTAATGCGCACGTTCTTTATACTCGTGCTTGTATGCGTATGTGTATATAGTTTAAAAAGGACACGATTATCAAACACGGCGCGTTTAAATACATATTGGTTTTACTGTGTTGTGTTACATTCGACTTGAAACAATCGTCCCTATCCACGATCACTTGAGGGCTTGGCTTCAGATGGATCAGTCCAAACGAGTAGATGAAAACGAAGAGAACAGTTTGCCCCGTTTTTTGTTTGTTGATGCTGCAAGCTGAACGCATAACTCATTCGAATCAAAGTTTTATACACTATTTACATAAATACACATTGTGTTACAGCAAATGAGTGGTGGAGTGCGTGAAGGGAGTTATAAGATGTGTTAAGTAATTAATACTCTCTTCCGTCTACAAGTAAAAGACACATGTTACACAGTGGCTGGCATGAGGCTGCCACCCAAACCTTCATTAGAATGAAACGCAAACGTACTTATAAACTTAAGTAAAGCTCAGTAAATAATGCTTCGAAAATCGCCTTTTTTCTCCAATTTAATTTGTTGGAAATGAAAACAAAGCAAAAGCAACGCTACCGGTGAAGCTACCGGAGTAATAGGGGCAGTAGGGCAGTGTTTTGGGTGTTTAACATAACAATAACTATATATATATATATATATATATATATATATATATATACCCCAATATATATGCATTCTTGTGCGACAGCGTTGTTGTTGGCCTCGCCTGGCAGAGGATCATCCTTCTCCAGTGCCTCCCCCCTTTGGGCCTAGCAACAGCTAAAACTAATGTCATAACATAAAATGTACACAACGGCGTGATCATCGCTCGATCGTAACACGCTTCCCCTGCCCTCGCATAACTCAAATTGGCTCCTTCTTCTCCTGTTCTGTTCGGTTATCCTTTTTAGCAGGGACACTTTTTTGGGATTTCAATTTTTGGCAATCATTCTACACTACTTATTACAACAAAAGAAAGTCGATCATAACTGTCGATCAAATTCGAGGTTCGAGGCATCATCGTGCTTAGTATACGTCTTCTCTGTAGCTAGGTTTTTTTTTAATTAAAAATTGTTAATGTTAATTGCTTCCCTACACTAAGAATGCGTATTTGCTGTGTGACAGAGGCTTCAAGCGTCCGTTTCAAAAAAAAAGGGGGGAGCCAGCAAGATATATGGAAAGAACTGTCAATTTAAACCCAATCATTGATCTTCGATGATCAGTTTTCATTATTGATGTTCCTATGAACTCCATTCAACGTGTTCGTTCTCCCTCCCAAAGCGGACTCCCCCCCCCCCCCTTTAAAGAAAGGATTGTTTGTGCCTGAAGCCGCCTGTGGCCTATTTAGCATGGTTAAGCATGAACTTGGTGTAAGTGAGAGAATGAGAGTCGAAACATGACTGTTTTTATTAAATATTAATTATTATCCGTATTAGTATATGTGTACTTGCATCCTTTGCTCCCTGGCTTTGTTTGTTCACAGGGGCCCTTCGTTCAAGTCCTTCAAGTATGTAAGCGATCTATGTATTTATGTATACTTTTTCTACAAACTATTAGCGAGAAGGAAAGCGAACTGCTCGGGGTGGATAATGGAACCCGAAACAAAACAACTTTAAGTGTGTTTTGGCTGGTCCAAATCGTGCCCCCCACATCAAACCCAGCTTCAAATTCGGCTTCGTAATTCGCTACGAATACTCTGCACAGTCTTCCCCAAAAGTCTTCCCAGTGATTAAATTAAATATTATTTTCACGCTCTTCCCCACAAATACACACACATCCACGAGAGGATCATATTGCTGAGAGGATGATTTGCTAATCGCGTGCGACCCGCTGCTGATATCTTAAGGATGAGAAGGATGATGATGATGATGGATGATAAAAAAAAACTATTTTCCGACCATTTCGCGTACATTTGGGCACGCATCTGGCCATCGTCGATTACCGGTTGCATTCGACACATCTTGGTGGCATCTTCGTCGTTAGAAGTTAAGGTGCGTGTGTGTGTTGTATGAGTTTTTGGTCCGCTTAGCTGTGTGATCCCCGCATCAATCCGTCTCCGTGTTGCCAACCCTCAGGTTGGCAGATTATGTGCAGTGGTGTACCCTTACCCACAGGCCCCGGGACAGCTCAGCAGACCGTTTCCATCGGCACCCGGTTGGAGGTGGTGGTGGTCGTGTTGTTCGTGCAGGTGTTGTTCGTGATCGATTCGCCCATCGAGGGCAGCCCGTGCGACGAGCTGGAGTGCTGCGGACCGTGCGTGGTGTTCGTGAACGAGCGGCCCGTTTTCGAGTTCCACAAGCGCTTCATGGCGGCCCAGACCTGCGGGGGGAGAGAGATAGGGGAAAACACGATGGCCGCAGGGCGGGGAAAAAAGACGGAAAAATGGGAACAGTTATAAATTGTGATTTTATTTTCGCATGCCTAAAATTAGGATAATGAATATGAATGTGCATCGCAACTGGGAGAATGAGTTTCTCGCGGTGCTCTTGTTTATCCTCACAGGACATTATTTTTGTGACCTGCGCTGCCCTATTTCACTCGACTCCACCGTGCAGGTGTGAAATGCAGGATGAGTGAGTGCATTATGCTGTTATAAGCTTTGCGGAGTTTTGTTTTTCCTCTCTCTCTCGTTTGCTTCCTGTTTGTGCCAAAGTTACTCTTCCAGTAGAGGAAGACAGCTCCAATTGCCAGTCAACTAGGCAGAACAAGGCTTCGCTTCGGTTGGCTTTACGACGCCTGGGCGGTAAAGGTTAATTTCGGTTCGTCCGTCCGTCCGTTCTCGGACGCCGCTCTAACCACCATCGATCGTGTCCGGAGCCATCCGCAGATGACACCGGTGCCAAATGAGATTTTGTGGTTTTGAGCTTTCGCTCTCTCTCTCTCTATAAGCTTTCAAAGGGCAACGGAGACGTTGGTGTAGCGTTAACAATGGAACCGCCACCATCAGTCGGAAGCGCTAGTTGGTTTCGCGGTTCGCAAAAGGTGAAGCGGTTGGTTGTTGATAATATTATGGAAGTGAAAATAGATGTATTGGTGAGCGTGTCTTGTGCTATTTTTGGACCATCAAAAAGCTGTTTTTTATGTTTTGGATTTTGAAAATAACTTTTAAAAAATAGTAAAATACCCCAATACAGTGTTTTAAGACGGTTAAAATGTAAGGGTTTAGAGCTTTAGGGTTCATTTTATGGGAAAAATACTAAGTTCATTAAGACTCTCAACTTCATTAAGGTGCTATTTTTTCAGTTTTGCAATTAAAAATAAGTCAAGCAAAATTTTTAAATGCCTTTTTTACTCTACTTATTAGCACGCTAACCTATCAAACTGCTGCGTAGCGTAACGGACTGCTTCTTCAGCAGGTTCAACCTTTCCATGCTCTTCTTGCTGCTAACAACAAGCAGCGCTGGAAGAGAAACTCCTTTCGACTGGCGATAATAATAATAATAAAAAAACACACACCCACAGCTAAAGTTCGATCGATGATTATCGACTTGAAGGCAGCAGAAGTAAAGCAGAAGTCTTAGAAGTCTTACCTGCGGTTGACAGCCGACGACGATAAAGATGAAGACGCCCTGCAGCGCGTTGATCAGATCGGTCACGATCCAGATGTAGTTCGGGCCGCCGACGGCCCAGGAGATGACGTCCGCCACCCAGGTGACACCCATCACGACCACCAGCTTGAGGCAGACGCGCCCCAGCGCGGCACTGTAAGAGGGAGAAGAAACCAAACCGCGGCTAAGCATACCACATGGAGAGAGAAAGAGAGAGAGAGAAAGAGAGAGAGAGAGAGGGGAAGGGAGAGGGCAAACAAAGAGAGGGAGAGAGAAAGAAGGGGGTTGGTGGGTCATTAAATCATGCCAGAAACGAAACATAACGCACACACAGAACACATACACACATTCACCCCGAAAGGACGTAACATATTTCCGTTTTTTATTTTTTTGCTTATTCTAACCGGACCGAACAACAACACAGAGGGAGGGGGAGGATACTCTAACTACGTCATGTTCTACAGATACACAGACCCACACACACCCACAGGCGGGGAGATCACATAAGTCCAAATTTTCACAACAGCACATTCCATCCCGACCCTCCCGAATGGGGAATTAAAAAGTACACCAAAAATGGCCACAGTTGGAGCTGGAGGAAACATGCAAAGCGCGTCCCCAATGTGGCATGGCCATTTTGCCATAATTTTTACGCCAACTACACATCGCGTCGCAGGTCCTCATATTCCTTATGGTCTGGGAACAAGGTACCCCCCCGCAGCAGCCCTATTTATTAGTAGAGCAAAACCTGCCCGCTCGCTACTCGTTGGCCACCATTGCTCTCCGGCGTGTGTTTTATTTTATTACCATTTTACTATTAGATTTATCACTCGTCTGTCGTCTTGCGCACCATCCCGCCCAGAGTGGGTTGCCCTGGTAACCGAGATCGGCGCAAAGTACCGCGCCGGTGCACTATCGTCCTTATTCCACCTTTGCAGAATGCAGATTCGGAAGACAGAAGTGGCAGACAGAAAGGGGGAAAAAGGTTGCTTTCTACCAACGGATAAAACACAGCACAACACAAGCTCTCCACAAATGGATTTCCGCCACAAGGAGCCGCAACACAACGACGGTGTACCGAAAAAAAAAATAGCGCAAAAAATGTTGCAATAAATCCTCGTAAAGAGGGCGAGAGGGAGAAATAGACAGACAGACCACAGGAAAAAATTATCGCCCGCAATGATACAGATTTTTGTACTTGCCGACTCGTAGCGCCAGGCCTTGTACCGAGGCCTTAGGTACACCACCGTAGGTGGTCGACTTTTCCGGCCTCGTTGTGTCGCGGCCCAAGAGCCCACCCAGGCGTGGGGGAAAACTGTCCCATCGTTCATGCCCAACCAGCACCTTCCTCTCTGCACAAACACTGGAGCAAATTGGCCTCAGCATCAGCTTTCGTGTCTTTTGCCAAACAGGAGGGCAACAAGGGGAAAAGCCTTACCCCATTTTTACTTCAGGGAGTTCATTACCAAGGCCGAGCGTTGGAAGTGCTGGGTGAAAAGACAGGCGAGATTGAACGTAGACACACACTCGGCTTGCACCAATAAATCTATATTCACCACGACGGGAAACCTGACACGAGATAAACGTCTCTCGCGATCTTTGAAGCGCGCTTGTGCCCTTGACAACTGCCAGGTGGCCACTCGACCCAATCGAACTCACCGAGTAATCAGTGTGTGTGTGTAATTGAACGATTGATGTGATGAAAACTGCCGATGAAATTAAATTCAAACAATTCTCCCCATTTCGGGGGAAAGCCTGCTAATACGCCGCGTTGCCATGGCAGTTTATCGTCGTGTAGTCTGATTTATGTCGGCGTGCAGGATCGAACGCTTGTCGTCGACCGTGTCCCCTTCCCATGGTGTCCTTTGAGGTATAGAAATTCGTTAACAACCTGGACCCGGAGGGTCGGAGATTTAATTGGAAAACAACTTCCTCCATCCCGTGAGGCAGAACGACAGATTGACCTGGTCGTTAGGCGTTCTCTTGAAGTCTTCCGTTCTGCAGAGGAGATCAAATTTCACTTGCACTTTGTTTATGAATGAAACCTCTCCATTCTCGTGTTGTTTTCGTGGGCAAGCTTTCCAATTGTAGTCGTTGTAGTTGCTACAGAATAAAAAGCATAAAAATCTCTCCATGCTACTACTGTTTGCGCATAACTCTAGAAGAAAATGCTCCCTAATGATGCGGGTTGCTTTTTCTCTATTTGCCTTTATTTAAGGACATGTGAGCAAGTACGTTTGAAGCTTTCTTGCTTCGTGTTTTCCAAGCACTGGAAATAAAATTAGAAACCAATTGTTTTGTACCGTTTTTTTGCATGCATTTTTCCTTCAGTTTCTTGCGCTAATTGATCTTGATTCATTTGCTGAAAGTGCATCTTGGCTGTGCTGGATGCAGTTCAACCTCTCTTTTTGCAGCATTCGTTTTCCTTCACTCAAGGTGAACATTGAAAACCTAAAATGTGAATAAAAAGTGAGTAGAATGTGCCAGCTAGTGCACTGTTTTGGGAAATTGTTTAAAAGTTTCCTTTCCTTTCGCGAAATCGGCTTGAGACGGATGCCTCAATTAGGAAACTGTTCTTTTTTCCCCCTACTGTGTTCTGAGATGATGTTGAGAGGCTCCGTTCATTTGAGGTTGGGTTTCTTTTCTGCGATATCTCTTGGCTGTGTATCCATCCAGAGTGGCTCTTCTGATGCGGCAAAGGAGTTCCATTTCCTTCGCTTCATTGCAATTTTAACATCCTTTTAATTTGATTTCAATTTTAGATTTACGAATGGTGCCAAATTACACTGCCGACCTTCTCCAAAACTGTATCGAAGAACGTACACATTGATAAAGTGGCAATTTATTGTTCATGTGACAGTAAAACATTGCCTGCTCAAGCACGAGGCAAAAAGGGGAGGGAATGAGGTAATTGTACCTAATTAAACAATTTCTGCTTTCAGAATTTACGACATCACATTCCAGTGTTTACCGGGGCGTGGTGTACGAATTCTATCGAGCAACAATCGAGCGGAAATTTTCCTCTCCAGCGGAAAAAAAAACTCAACGTCTATGCTATAATGAAAAGTAGAAAACTTTGGCTGCGCTTCCACCGGCACTGGAGAGGTCCTTGAAATGATTTTCATCGAGTGCCAAATGAAGGCATAAAAACACAGCAGGCACACACACAGACCAAACACTCGGGTTAGGGAGGATTTTAATTATTTATAACCCGTTTTGATGCTCCTGTGCACACTGGAGTGGTTTTTAGTACTTGTCGGGGTACCAAGGTGTGTAGCGGAGGAGATGATGACCTCAGATTCCCTTTTTGCTGGGTTTTATTTTTTCGGAGGTCGAAGTTTTGGAGCGACTTTTTGGACCACTCGATCCATGCGCCCGGAAATGAGAGGTTGAGCGCGCGTAATGGGATCGGTTTTTCGGTTCCTTATTCTACCTTCCCGGAACGGAAAACCGCTCCACCAGCCGTCTATGAGGCAGTGTGTGGATATCCGCCGTGTCCGGTTGTACAAATTTGCTATAAATCGAAAATTGCTTTCGACTGGGGGCCCGTTAAAATGTGCTGACCCATATCTGTACGGAGAAGTAGGGGAGCTTGAAAGAGAAAGCTTAACCAGTCTTTCTCGCTCTCTCTCTCTCTCTACTTCCGGGGGAAAGGAAAAGCAAACGTTTTTCCAACTCTAGTGTGTTTAACATCCGATTTAAGCGGCTGCCACCGCTACTTTTCTGCTGATTGAACGCTTTTTGCCCGTTCTGCTGGATGGGGGAGAGAGAATCGAACGTGAACATGGCGTTTCGTGTACCGCAAACCAGCAGCAGCAACACAGCGCGTCGCTCTGCGAGTGAAGTTTGCAAAAGTGATTTTCCGAACCGGTTTTGGAGCTCCTGCTTTATACCACCACCGGAGGATTCATAAAGGAAACTAATATTTGAACAACGCCAGCGACAAATTATGATCGCGAAAGGTGGACGACAACCACCAGCGTCGTACGATTTTACCGGGGGAAAACTACTCGTTCTCGTTCGTGAACGAGAATATATTGCCCACCATCTATATTGGTTTGCTATAGGAGCTCATGGTCGCCGGTTTTGGTTGTCTTCGCACCGATAAAGCTCTTTGGAACATATAACGCAGGCAAGAAAAATGGGCATTAATTTGGAGATGATATTTTTAAAATGGCAAATCGTTTTATAGAAAGATTTTATAGAAATAAAGGAGCTTGAAATTTCATATTTTTCATTGTTTTACTGGACTAGTGCCTGATAGATTGAGTGAAACGTTTTGAAAAGAAATACGAAGTCCAATTCTGCCAGTATTCTTTAAACAGGATATCAATTTGACTTTGATAACCCTGAGGTACCTTGAAAGAGGACAAAAAATGCTTGAATGTTTGCCAAATATGCTCTCATGTCTAAGAATTTGAACATTAAAGACTATTTGAAGAATCAAACATGTATCTTCAGTTATCAAAATTTCCCAAAATTCTTAGTGTTTACTAGTATTTACCAAAAATCGTTCTGTTTCATCCACTTACTCTAAATCCCAGAGCATTCGACAAGCTGTAGTGATGGATAATGAATAACGTCTTCGTGTTGTCCTGTCAAACGTTCTCAAATTCCAACAAAAGCATCCCGTTAATAGCATTAACACAATCCATATTTTGATCAGTCCAGTATGTGTCCGTATGTACGAGATCGTGGTGTGTTAGTGTTCGTTTCATTGCATTAGTACTGCTAGTACTCAACTACTCGGGGTAAGATCTCTAGCAGATCCTACCCGTGACGCTACAGCGATTAACCACAGACAGGGGAAGCAACAAGTGAAGGCTAGTTACGGATAGAATTATAGACGGGAAAGAGTCGCGAGGAAAGAAAACGATAACCCAAATTGGTGCCCAAGAGTCTTACCGTTCCGTCGTAGACTTGACATCGTCCCGCTTCCATAGGCCACAGGTCAGCTGGCGGGCGGTCGAGGCGAACAGTAGCAGATTGATGCCGAGCAGGATGCCGATCGGGCCGAAGAAGTAGGTCAGCATTTCCATATTACCTGTGAGGTGATGAGATGAAGGAGAAGCAAAGAAAACGCAATGAACATAATGTGCTGACACATGTGAGCAAACGATCGTACGGAAAGATCCACACACACACAAGCTGTATAAATGTTATGCACGCACGACCCACAGACGGATCTGTCCCCCGTCTCCGGGACCTTGCCCCGGAGGCGATTTGATGTAATCCAGGGACCAACCCATCATTAATGGATCAACAACGGCGGCGCTGCTTCCCCCCGGAGGCCGCTCGTGCTCACCTCGCGGGCCGTGTGTGAAGAAGCAAGGTGCAAGTCAGCAGCGCACACACCTTTCTTTGGGGCGTGTGTGCGTTTCTTTCGTGGAGATGGATTTTGTTTTGATGATGGAGACTTGAAGTTTGCAGTTGGCTCAAAACTGGGCCAAATCAGTTGCTTCGCGTCAGCCCTGGTGTTAAATCATTTATTATGGGCAATGAAATAAGCATTAATGTCATCGCGGGGATGTAGTCTGCCGGCGACCAACTTGCCTACTTCGAAGCGGTGATGTCCACTGAACAGCAAACTGAATCATCGATTTGAAATTGACTGGTCTTGGAAATGGTGCTTAATTTTATACCGAAAATACAAACGCCACACAATAAATGAACTCAACCGTATAATTTGATTGTATCGTATAATCCTGCCCAGTTCCACTCCAGACACTGGAAGAGTCGCCCAACATAGGGAGACGGACTCCAGACACACAACACAACAGTGTATCTCATTGTCTGATGGCAATAAATTTGCAGTATTGACTCCCTTCTACGTCCTATCGTGGCAATCCCCGGGCAGAGTCGGTGGATATTGAAGTGGATTAGATTTGTCCGTTCCGATAAACGACACCGAGTACGCCCGGATACATCGAGAGTTGCAAGAGAACGACAAAGAGAACCCTAGCCCGGAAAAGTCTACAATGTAAAGCGAGAACTAGCGGGAAAGAAAAACACAGTAGAACACAAATCAACAAAAAACACCGTTGAAAGATACGCGAGAACGAGAAAATAGAACGCTTCCAGCAGCGGGTTCTAACGACTGCCGGGTACGAAGGACGTGCGCGATTCCATCGATCGTCACAGCAACTGCTGTTAATTGATGAAACAAAGATACACATCGACAATGTATAGTGAAGGATAGTATATTTCCGCTTTCTCTCCAGTAGGAGGATGTGTGCAAATATTTACATTTTATCGACAAAGCGGGAAAAGGAATTTTAAATTAACGATTTTCCCCGTCCCATCCTTCTTTCACGCTCCTGTTTCCGTGCATTATTTGTACTGAAAGTAGACTCTATCACTCTGTGTCCATGTGCACCTGTTGTTGACGATGGGAAGGATATCGCATTTCTTCGCCAATACTTTTCCCACTTATCCTAGCGCTCTGTAGAGCAGTTCCTCGTCCAAGCCTCACGTTCCAATCGATTCACCATTCTAGTTGGTTTCGAGGCAAATCGAAATGCTACTCTGCCTTACCTTCACGGAACGGTGCCGGCGAATTGTTCGGGACTGTGAAATAGAGGAATTCCATGCAGGATCTCTTCACTGCTTTCACATTCTTTTTGATAAAAGGTGCCTTTAGTCGTGCAACTGTGGGGAGTAGTGCCAAGGTGGACATTTTCCCGGTGTTCCGGTGGGTGGCGTCAGTGAATGAAACTAACGGGAATTTTATGCTACTTTATGGCAGTTGCTAGGACGACCCGAAACCGGGCACGTGCAGCGATGCTGTTGGACCCGTCTCCGTGGCAACCATTGAAGAAGGGAGAAGATGTAGCAATTCCAGTGGGTTGGAAAACTTGTCACAAAAGCGATCATTCGATAAAAATAGATTTTAATGTAGCTATCGTGTGATAAATTGGAGTTGGCGGGAGTTTAGTGGTATTTTTTTCGGAAAATGTGAGGAGTACAATTCTTGTTAATATTTTCTACAGCAATAGATTTTGTTCAACTTATCGTAAATATATGTTTAGTATTTGGGAATTACATGTTCAAAAAGCTATGAGAAATGAATTTGAAGCTTGAAAAGGTATTAAGCCACCTTATGAAGGGAAGAAAGCGCGCAAACTCCAAGGCAACATTGTTACGGATCCAGGACAAAGCGAGCTGTGTCTGTCTCGTTTCCTATTTCCTGTCGCTGACGGCAATGCCAATACATAAATCAAATCGTCTATCGATTTCTATGCTAAAGCACCAACCCACCCATTATGGTGTCTGTCAGGTGGTGGCCATCGTTGTAGCTTGACTAAGCACAAATACACACAGTGTGCGCACCGCGTACAACCAAGGATTACATTGTCCGTGTGCTTGCCGGACGATAAGAAAACCTCTCCAGGGGACATTTCACTGTTTGCTTCCTCAATAGCCCGTGTACATTCCCGCTGAGGTATGAGTGAAAGTGTGCGCACATGGTACACATAAATTTGCACGCTGTTTTTCGCTGTTTTCATCGTTCAATCATCCACTCCCAGAGGAGGGGATTGGTAGGTTGCTTTAGATCAAATCTCGGCGTGCGCGCGCACCTAAGTCTATATCGGTTTCACGCCTTTATCCACAGGTCTAACTTTTTGAAACACTTGCGCACCTCCTGTGTAGACTCTTCTTCCCACCCACTCGAGCAGTGTCGGCAAAACCCGAACCCGGGATCGGGAAAGCTGACCACGCATTATTTTCATGTTCAAGGTCCGGGGCACATGCGGGCCAGATCTGTGCGATCGTTGCATGCTGAAGCTCTGTTCCATGATTAATTCGATACATAGTCAAAGCGCTTGCGAACGTAGGACGACGATCTCGTCCGTCCCGAACTTCCAACCATCGATCATCAGAGCTCAGAGATCAGAGAGCCAACTGTCAATCTGAACCGATCGCGCCGATACGTCGCCTGACTTCGCCCGCTCTCTCTCTCTTTAAATAAATCCATCTGGACAACACTCCACTTGTTTCACCGCCTCGCGATATGATTCGTTCCACATTTTTTCCTCCTCCCATAATGGGTGGAAATTCGACACCCAACTTCACGCTTCTTTAAGTTGCCCGATTTTCGCGTCACCTCCGCGACGGTCCGTTGATAGGTAATGGCCGGAGGCTATTTTCAACACTTTCGGCTCATTTATCTACGCCCTTGATTTGGATTATGATTTTGTTTCGTATCTCTTTGGTCGAAAGAAATCAAATCTGGACAAAAAAATAAGTCAATTTCAAGGCTAAATCTTAGCCGGCTCACCGTGTATGGTGCGCGGGACGAGAGCGTTTAGGGCGCGTTGAACACAATTTGGGCACTAAAAAACTGGAAAATAATCCATTAATAGTCGGCCGTACGACTTATTAGAGTGCGACACAGTTTTGGAAGCCTAATTTCGGATGGCTTCTGTTACGCTTTGGAAAGAGTTGGTTATCACATGGTGACAGCGAGTGGCATTGATTCTTCGTCCCTGACTTAATTACGTGCACAGATGGATGACACTCTCTCCTCGCCGACAGTTGAAATGGAAACTTCCAAAAACACACAAACACGGTAGCAGTGGAGCCTCACTTTTTGGAGTGTAAAAATCGGAAGGAATCCACCCATTTGGACTGTCTGTGCTGTCGCAGACGACAAACGGCCATGATTGATTATAGCCCGGATGATGATGATGCGGACGTTGAAATGTGGAGCAGTTGGTCAGCGAATGGCCTCCGGAGATGTACTCTCAACGCTTCCAGTGTTTTTTTTTGTTGTTGTTTTGTAGGCCTTTAATCCGAACGAACGAACGCAAATGGCGTTCGCGAGAGGAGAGGTTAGGTGGGGGTTTAATTTATTATTCAAAGTACGCTCCCCGGTGCGCTGTGGTCGAACGTCGAGGAAGTTCTCACGATGGACATATATCGGAGACCGGGATCGGTTCTCGGTAGCGAAACCGGATGGGACTGATAATTTAATTAGCGCTTCTCCAACAAAAACACCACACCCAACGCTGGGAACTTGTAGGTTAGTTTCCTTGTGCTGGCTGCACGTTTAAGGCCTAATAAACGGCAATCGGTTGTTTTCGGTTCAATTCGAACAAGACGACCTTGGCAAAGGTGTATCGAACTGACGGCCATTCCAAGTCCAAGGCGCGGATCGTTAGGCAGCAGCACGAGATTCTTCGCCCGAGGCGATGCGCACAGAACAGCAACTCTTGGTCCATCATTATCGTCAAACTCTGCGATGTGCAGTAAAAAAAAACCAGTGCAGTATTCCAGCGTTCCATTAACGTTACCTCTCTCAGTTGAGCGTTAATCGAAAATGAAGTTTAATGAAGCGAAAGTCGTCGCGCGATCAAGCGGTGGAGCTGTGTTCGTTCCGCAGAACGAATGGAGTGGCAAGCAATTGCCGCAATGATCGCCGCAGGGCATTAGAAACGACGCAAGGATTGTCCTCCTCGAAGACTCGAAGGTGGCACAAGTGACCCAATTCCTTCGCCAAGGGGGAACAGAGAGCAAACTTAAAAAGTAATCGCCAAACTTATTGCGCGGTAACAAAACGCACTGTTAACAAACCGTGTGTGTTTGAGTTTTTCTTACCGTAAGCTCAACGGGACAAAAAGAGTGTCCACATTTCCCCCCCGCCCGGAACGAGCACTAATGATTCTCGAGTGACGGGAAGGAACGCAATTTTTATTACCATCACCGTTCGTCGCTGTTGTCGCCGTCGTTGGTGTTTCCCCCTGCGGGAGTGGATTTGACGTTGCAACCTTCATTCCTCCCGGAAAAAAACCCAGAAAAACAATTACCAATCGTTCGATGGATGATTTAGTACCCGCGCACGAAAGAAAGTGAAGGTGGCGTAGTAGTAGTAAAGGTGAGTTTTCTATGAAAGGGTCATGCCTTTGGCTGCTAATTCAAAATAGCTTCCGCGTAGCATAGCAAGGTCCCTTTCGCTCCGCCATGACGGCGGCGGCTACTGGTGGTGGAGTGGTCCTTTCACTTTTCCCCCCATTCCATTCCAATCAAGCACACCGGAAACGAATTTGACTGACTAATAAAGAGAGCAATTGAGTGATTGACAGAATAATGAAAGAAAGGTGCGCATTTGGTGCTGGCAGTGTGAGAAGTAGCAACGAACGCACAGTTTCCGTTCAATTTCAAGCTCAATATTGTTGGGATTGATTGGTTATTTTGTGCACTAAAAACTCAATTAGAAAATCATAATAAATTTAAAAATTTTCGTCATATTTTTGCAATAAAATTATCTTTAAATTTCAACTGAAATAAGACATTCCATTTCATAAGTCTTTTCCTAATGGTCAGCTACTGTCCACGACTATCTTCGAAGTTGTGCTGTCATCGAACTGTAGACTTTATCCAGTTGCATCCAGCCTCAATTGCATCGGCAAAGTGGCGTCCAGTAGCGTCCCTGTCTACATGTTGTCATATTTACTTATTTATTTACCGGACACCCGACCACGCCAATACATCCCACTGGTACAACATGCAGGGTGGACATAGGAAACGGGTAACGATTATCCAGACAGGTACTCCTGTGCACTGTACTTGCGGGGTTTTGTTGAAACATGGTAACCGTACACACCGTTTGCCATAAAATGTGTCATTCTGTCGAACAAAAGCGCGTGTTTCGCGAGGGCGGTGGCGCAGTGTTTGCGCGAAACATGCACGACCCCTGCCTGTGTGTGTGTTTACCATGCATATTGGCTGCAACATCGAGCACGTGGAATGGGTGGTGGTGAAAAGCGTTTTATTTATTTGACGCTATACATATTTTCAATTAAACAAACGCCCTCTCACAGACGCGCCGTGGCTTATGCCTTCCTTTGCTTTGCGTCTGGTTGGTAGTCGAAGAGGAACGGTCTTGAGGGATTTATCAAATAAATTACCCTAACAACGGGCAACGACACTTAAATGGCGTACAATACGGCTTTCGGCAACTGTAGAGTCACAACAAATTGGTCTCATTTAAATGATCCTAAATGGTTTACTTTTAAAAAAACATTCTCTAAGTTATTTTTAATATCCAACCGTTGGCCAATTAAATTGTACGTGAAGACGAATTAAAACAATCGCTTGGTGGATCGATCACGTTTGCAGCAGCGCCAATACTGTGCGTGCATTGAACTTCCGTGCCATTTTCCCAAACGCCTCAACCCAGTCTGCGAAGAAGTAGCTTGTTGTGGGCAGTCGGGTAGGGCGTCATTAATTATAAGTTTAATTGAATCAAACACTGCAACATTGCAATGCAATGCGTGACCGGGCGTGCTTAGAATGCAATTAGGATGCACTTTAGTGAGGAAGAGGAGGAATTAGAAATAGTTCAAGAGTCGTTGCACAATTATCGTCACGAATCGGTCAACCGTTTTACACAAATTGACGATTTAAACGCAAACACACGAGAAATAAGTTCTTAAAGCGGAACAGTATCCAAACAAAGAGCTCGGACAGTGTGTGATGATTAATGTGAATGATTCTAATGGAATGTAGGACTAACATACAGGTGTTGCTACTTCCAACACGCAACACAAATGTTCATTTAATTTGTCAAATCCCAACCACTTGCCAATGGTTGTATCCTTCGTGATAAGACACAATCCTTCTTCTTCTTGGAGGGCACTCAACTTCCTTTCACTTCCACACTTCCTTCTTCGCGCGACATAATGGATAGTGCCGATTAGTGATGTTGTGCCGCGTGTGAGAGATGCCGCTGAGCTCAAAAACTAATATTTAGCATTGATACAGAGCAGCGTGTCATAATTCACAGCTGCTCGTTAACAGCCGAATGCAACGTGGGGTGGGCAAAGGATTGGAGCATAAATCGTGTTGCGGAGTAACAAGATCGCACGATAACCGGGCGTGCTGAGCGGAGCGCGCATAAACTAACGGGAAAACAGCGACAGCAGCCTCCACCCGGCCCGAAAAGAGCAGTTCATAGACGAACGTGTGTGTGTGTGTGTATGCTCACACATCATCGACCCTTGCGCAGGTACCGCGATGCTGTTTCCGAGAATCCTCCCGCAAACGTTAATAGTCCAATAGAGAGAGAGAAAAAAAAAATAACGCATCCACCAAACAACAAACACAACGGAGCCGGTACGCATCTCCTCTGGCCGGCTTGGAGCGGCGTGAATCTGTATTTTCCACCCGCCGGGAAGTCGGGAAACGGGCCGAGTGGCCCTATGGACCGGCACCGGCTAAACGTCTAAACGAAGTAAAATTTATGGGCCAAACTGCGGGTCGTCCATAAATCAACTCGAGCGCAACCCCAACCCATCCAGCGGTCGGTCGACATGCTGCGGTTCTTGCGGGGCTGCGTTTGCGAACTTTTGCCGCCAAAGGGAAGAAGCCCGACTCCGATCGGTCTGCAGACACTATGGTTAGGCTTTTTTTCTGTTGTTGTTGGTAGTGGCATTGGTGGACTTCGACTACGTTTTGCGCAACGGTTAGAAACAATGTTTGGAACTTTTCTGTTGATGCGTTTCTGCGCTGTTTTTCCTATTATTTTGGCCTTCCAATACCGAGGTCGGTGGGAAGATCGTAATCGAGCATCAAGTGGGGGGGAATTTCTCTCTTATCACGAACGGTCAGGTCTGGGCGGTAGGCCAAACGCGAAAAGGTCTCCGCGTCTCCCTCGAAACGGGACAAGGCAAGTAAGGCCGCACCAATTAGGCGCGTATGCCGTAGAGTTAGTTTCATAGCTTCGTAGAATTGGCGACAGAAGCCGAGAAAAAAAAAACTCTCGTCATCTCTTCAGCCTTTAATCCTAAACCTTCGCCGGCCTAAACCCGGTAAAGAGTAGGAAACGGAAAGTGCCGCAGGATAAAGAAGGGAACGAAATGATGAAGGGGCGACAGCAAAAAAGTAAAAACAACAGTTATCTTCATTACAAATTCGCGAACATTACCACGGATGAGTGCCACACACTCGGCCAAGCTTTGGCTTGCTTGTCCCGGAGGGTGAATTTTCACTTCCCCTTCAAGTGCAAGTCAGGTGCAGTCTCGCTGCAACCACCAGCCGGTACTGTTTTATCTTGTGGAACCCTTACTTTTTTATCGTTTTTTTGTTTGCTCTAACGTAGATGGTTGGTGAGGGTTGGAAAAATTGGACGGTAGGTCAAGATCAATATTTTTGCACACTGCTTGCCGTTCCAGATGTTGCTTATCTGGTCTCGAGTGGTTGAGGGAAGTGTCTTTTCTTTAAAGTTCATATAAGGGTGAAGGTGTAAAGATTACAGATGTGTCCTCTACGAGCAAGGGGACTAGAAAGTTGGTACATAGCAAAATCGTAATGTAACGGGTTTAAAATATCGCTTCTTATCTATTAATTATGGCACAATAGCTTATTTTTATGGCAGAAATCAAGGTTAATGTAATAGTAATAAATATTTTGATTGTTATTGAACTATCTAAATCTTATCAAAAAGTATAAATTTGATGTTTTATGTTGCGTATTTCAATCAAAGAGCTGCAGTTTTGTAAAATAAGTGATCAAAAAATGCCATAAAAATATATGTATAAACCTTGCCAGCAATCATCTATTTGAGTTCAACGTGGCATTAAATGCAATGTCTTCACAATATCCTAAATTGATAATAATTTGCATAAATATATTTTCTAATTATTCTATGCATCGATTGCAAATAAATCCCTCTTATGACGCATACATTATGAAAAGCCTTTGAATTGTTACACAAATTGCATAATTTAAATCACATTTTTATAGGACCCATTTTCCTGCAGCTCTATGAACTCCGCAAAGCTGTTAATTAAATTTAAACAAACAACGATTGCTCATTTCTCTCCGTTCTTCCTCATTATTCATTACGTACACTTTATCGATGTAATTGATTTCAAGCATAATACCCAACAACCCACTCCTCACTCTCCACATCGAACGCACGGTCCTATCTGCTGACCGTGTCTGTCGAACCATCACACAGACACACCATCGGCGACCCCAAAATCTAGCATTATTTATGAATCATGGCCATGAATACGTTTCTATTTTTAATGTGCAGCATCACTTATTTGCTCGTCACCGGCGTTACCGTAGTCGCATATTCCAACTCGATGCTGCCCCATCAAATGGACCGACGACACCAACCACCTCCCAACCGAACTCCCGGGGTGTTTCGCTCCGCGTTTGCCTTCTAAAACAAACCCGCCGGCTTCTTCCGCAGTCTTGGTGTACACCGTGGTAGTACCGTGGTGGTGCTCTAATCTTTACTTGTTTGTTCATTCATGCTCTTTTCCACGAGCTATCGCACATCGTTCACCCCGATGCTGGGGTTGCTCGTTTTTTTTATTCCCATTTTCTTCTCGTTTTTTTATTGTAGTTGCTCCAACCCGGATCGTAGTCGTTGTTCCCGGTGTGTTCTGCTGCGGTGCTGTTTTCCATCCGCACGCCGCCTTTGATTGACAGCTTTGGCTCCGCGGATTGGTGTCAAATGTATGCGCGCCCCGCCGCACGATCTTGGGCCGCCTGCGCGTTTGTTTGCCCTTATACCCGGGGCGGCAGCTATCAGTATGGCCGTGATCGTCAAGAAACTGGACGGTCGGACGTTTGCTTCGCGCCTCCAAAGGGAGAGACAGAGCGCAGCACATACCGGGGGGACGGATGGGAATGCAAAAACAAATTTCACTTTTCGCACATTGTACGCCGGGCTGACCTGTGTTGTCGACGAACAGTTTCGTCGTTTATCTTCGGGTCTCTATGCCTCTATGCTATGAGAACGTGTGCGTGGTCCGGTGGGTCTGTGGCAACATCCTCTTCCGGATCCATTAACAAGTACCTCTGAAGCTATTCATCCTGTGTGCGGGTGAGGGTCGAGGTTTTTTTTTCGGGGAAAGTAATGCGTGATCGCGTTGAAAAAGAGAGCTCAAAGACACCTCAAACAATATGGCAAGGGATCACGAATGGTTTCTTCTTGAAATTAGGCCTCCATCTGAGGTGGAGCGTCAAAAAGCGGATGTAATGTAATCGCGATCTAGACGATTTTTGTTCTAATGCAATGGACCCCTCACGGCGAGTAATGACGACGGGGTCAAAAATAAACCTCTCGCAAAGAAGAAATGGAAATTCCAACAAATCATCACGAGGGAGGGTCCGTTATCATTTAAACTAAAACGCAACTCCATTTTTCCCCTGCTGAGAATGGCGGCTAGTCTCACCACAACCAAAAGGATTCACCACATCGTAAATATTCGCCCGTCATTTCAAACCCGAAATTTTGCACATTAATGCGATCAGTTCCTGCGTCTGTTCCCTCAAATCGATTGCACGATTGTGCTGCGGGAGCTTTTGTTTTTTCTAGCCCATTGGATAATGGATGTTTTTGTTTATACGAAATTGTGTGCCATTTCTGCTCTTCACCAGAGCAGAGTTGTTCCTGTGGTTGAGATGAGGTTTTTGGTAGTTTTTTTTTTGCTCTGGCACATTTGAAAACCCTCCACGAAAGTCTCCATTTGTGAGCAGCGCACTTTTTGTGTTAGTTTATTCAGGCAGAAAATCAGATGAGGTTCCGGTTTGATGTAGAGCAGACCGGGGGTGTTTTTTCTACTCTTTTTCTCTCTAATATCTATCAAAAAAGCAACAGTTCACCAGACCCACCGTGCAATTGCTATTTCTTGGCGCACGGCAGGGAGCTCGTGATCTAAACACAATGCGATATGATTGTGAGTGCTTTTGAACCATTTTTATGGCACGTTTGGAGCAATGTTTCCTCCCGCTCAGAATGCGGACTCAGGAAGCAGTATTCAATTTCTTTACGGCACCATTGAATTGGTCGTGATCAAAGCGAGTGTGGCGCAGCGTAGCTTTTTTGCCATAGCAATTTGAAAGCAACAATTTGCATTTAGATTGCAGTAGTTTGCAGATAGTTCTACCTTTTTAAGGCTTGATACATGGAGTAGAGGATATCCGGCATTGGGAGACTTCAAGCACTCGATATAGGAAGGTATGCTTTGAGAAACGTGTTGAATCTGTTACGCTTTTTTTATCTCGTACGCTTTTGATATTGAAAACTTGTTGCCAGTTTCGGGTCAACTTTTTTAATGCCATGAACGCCTGTTGACGGATGATGAAAATTATTCACATCATCTGTAGACGACTTCGCAGAAAATTCGAAAAATCCTTCCAATCCCGCCTCAATTCCCCCACAACCATTACTCATTACGGTGCTTGTAATAATTTGTCTGCAACAACACGACAAAAAAGGAAAACAAAGGCAACAACTCAAGAGCAAACAGTTTGGAAATTCTGAAAACGTGCGGATAATTACGATCTCTGGCCACAGGCGCAACAGACCTCAGAAAAACACCGGATGTGCGGGCTGTGAGTTTATGGGCAGCGACGCGGGCAGACAATCTGTGAAAACAGATCGTTCATCGTGCGTTTGCATGTGTACCAGGAGCATCGGGGTCGAAAACGAAAACGAAAAACCACACACACACACCCTTTTGCCGAACTCACTGACTTCATGACCCATTTCCCACCGGAGCGATTACAACGGAGCGCATAACGTGTGTCTTGTGGGTTCGCTCCCTTTCCCGCGTGGTTGTGCGTCCGTTTACGTCCGTCTGGTTTGCTCAGTGTGTCGAATACGCACGGCCACTGAATGACAAACTGTCTCAATGTGAGACAGCAAAAGGGTTGGGACAGATCTTGGTTCATCTTTCTTTTTTTGGGGGTAATTCTGGGAACTGCGAATTCCCTTCCCGGTTGATATATTCCAGCAAATTATGAAGGAATCTTCAACAGGGCCGACCGCGGTCGAAAATAGCAATTTGTGAGGTATTTGTGTGGTGTATCTCTTTATCATCGCATGCGATTGGACGGGGTCGCAAAGTTTCGCGATGTCCCCCAGGCAAAACGTATCGTTATCGTACTGTGAGAATGGCGAAAATTGGTACACTTGGAACTTATAGGGCCTGTTGTACATGTTACAGAAGAAATTATGTATGCTAGACATGCGATAAAGTGAAATCATGTTTTGAAATGTACAGAAGCAAACAATTTGGCAGCCTTGAATCGTTTTTATGATGGTCGTTTTAAGCTTACATTTTTACGCAATGTAATGAAATCGAAGAAACATAAAAAAAAAACATTGAGCTAAATTTAATTTCTATGGACAGCTTGTCCATCCATTACTCAAAAAACATCAATAACATAGGATAAAACGAATATCCTTAAGCTCAATAAATGTTCTTTAAAAGAACCTTACCCTCTGCAGTTCCGCATTAAGCCAAATGCATGAAAAACGGAACACAATTTTAAATTAAAGTGGCCCACACTAGACAACGCAGAACACGTCATAAGCTTTAATTAAATTCTTCACACACGACGAACGTTGCGCCGTGTTTGCCAACTCAATTTAAGTTTTTACCATGTGCAAACTTTTCTGAAACAACACACACACACGCACACTGTCGTTGGCTAGAAATTAAACGTTCCATTCCTGGTGGTGCAAAGTTTAACCCTCCCAGCAATAGTCCCCCGGAGCGCTCGGTGCTGTGAAGCAAAAAAAGAAGCTGGCAAAATATCACGAGTCATTTTCTATTAATCAACGGGTACGGGTAGATTTTTGGGGTGGCAATATTTGCTATTTTCTGATTCTTTTTTCTTTTTTCTGAGTGTACAGTCGCTGGATAAACTTCCCAGGGTGAAAATGTTCCCTAATAGTTATTATCCTTTTGCCTTTTTCTCCCAACTTTAATATCAATCGGATCCGGTCTTGCAGGTCTTTGATTCCGCCATAAAAACAGCGATGAAAAGCAACTTCATCAGCATCGCGCGAAAACAAACATCAATTCAATCGGTCCAAAATTGAATGATAAGTCGAACAGCTTAGAGAGCGAACACACCGCGCCACAGCCAACCAAAACGCCATCTGTCCAACCTTCCGCTCCCCAGTGACAAGCAGATCTTTCCGCTTATCGGCCTGAAGAATGTGCTCACAGGGGCAGAAATCGCAACGCATCAGTTTTACAACTGCTCTACTGTGTGGAGTGATTAGTAGTCTGATTAATCGTGGCCGCGAGTTGCTGATTTCTCTTCACCCGGGTTGTTCCCCTTTTACATGCAAATTAGACCGCAACGATTCGCGAAAGAAAGTTGAGTAAAGCAAGAGCGGCAATAGATTAGCACATTTTTGTGTGCTGTATGCTTTGTATGGCCTGCTTTTTTCGGGCTGAAAGCTGGAAGAACCAGGTGCTAATTGAAGATCGCACCGAGGTGAAAACAAGCTTGTGTCGTTCATTCTGTCCGTTCGGTCTATCCACGTGTGGGGTAGGCCGTCTTGGGGTTGTTTGAAACAGCGTGAACCATTATCGTATCATCATCGTTGATTTATGTTTTTTCTCCAAACGGTTTTACCATAAATGGGAAATAACAGAGGAAGCATCCCATTGTGATTTGTGTTTCTGAAATGGTTTCTAAAATGGTTGAAAACGCTTCCCTGACGGGCTGTTACGGAAGTAAGGCATACGCCTTAATTTAGGCAATGTTCTGATATAACTTTTCGCTAATATCTTCAACTCTAAGCACGAGCAATCCACTTTCAAATGTCACACAACATTAACAAATGCCTCCTTTCTCGCTTCGAGCATAACTTCTAAACCTCCGATTAGCGAAAAATAAAGGAGGAGTTGTTCCCTCCAGGGATGTCCGTGTACGATTTCACGTCAAAGATTTCTCCCTCGCTTGATTCTTTCTAACCCACCTTAACCTACATTTATAACATGTGATTTCGGGTTTCAGGGGGGTTAGCTTGATTCCATACAAAACAGAGATATGTATGTGATAATCGCAAACCCATTCACATCGGTAACATAACTCCCAGATCGATAAGCGCCCCGATCCTGAACGATCGTTAACAGCGAAAAGGGAAAGCATCCACACAAAAGCGCCCAACGCGAGAAGGAAGGGAACAGTAATAAAAGCAGCACACAATGAGATAAAGCGGCAGCTCCACTTTGCGGCCAAAACTCCTCAAAAGCAATCCCCGTTCCAAAACAATGGCATGATTGATTGTGGTACGCTGCTAAACTCTTCGAGCGATCTGCACGGTTCGATCTGCACATGCGATAAACTCTCTGGTACGACCACTCTTTTTATGCCTTTTCTTTTCTTGAAGAAGGTGGACGTCGGTTTGGTTTGAGGATTGAAAATCGCTCAAAAGTCACCTTCTAGAGGCATCGAAGTAGCGGAGGGGTAGGGTAAACATAATCAGCATAACAAACCAGCAGCGTGCCTAAACATTTGCGGACCGACTGTTGATTCGAATGTGAACGTGAGATGCATTCTTGAAGTCTTGGTCGAGCAGTACAAACCCCAAACCAAGGTGTGGCGGTCGATTCGGGTGAAGGGAATGCTTTTTATTGTCACATTATCGTTTGCGTCATAAATTCAGTGTGTGCACCTTTCCCTGCTGTTGCTGCTGCTGTTATGGGGATTACTTTTTATTGCTTTATGTGCGCGATACCTTGGCATAATAAACTGTGCGAGACATATTTGGCGTTTGGAGATACAGCGTTGGTGCTTTTGATTGTGAAAGCACATTAAATCTGAATCGTACACCATGGGGCAATTAGACAAATTAACCTCCGATTACAGGCATTTAGAGTGATTTGAAACAGAGAGACCGTGGTGTAGGCAAAGTTATCGATCTAGAAATTACCCTCAAAATCGTATTAAGCTCCAATCAAAGATGAATTCGATAAACCGAAGATTTCCCTCAAACCAGTACGCCCTCCATCAGGCTCATAAATTCATCCCATTTTGTGCATAATTGAAAATTAATTACACACATTTTTTTCTACCATCCAACAAGAGATACACCTACCTCCTCTGCCCACAACCGATACCCCTTATGATAATCTTTGTGTCCACTTAATCCCGATGCATCTCGAAAGCGCTTTAATTCGCGGTAATGAAGTTGCTCAATTAACAATTATAATTATGTTAATTCTGATGCATAATGATCGCAAATTCTCCGCCACTGCCACCGCCACCGGTCGCAACGAATCGCAAATACCCGTATCGCACCACTACCAACCATCCCAGTTCCTCTGTCAGATGCTCCTTGCAGCAAGCGGGCCAGTTACTTGCCCAGGTCGGGATGAATATTGCTCTTCCATTTTATGCGTAAATACTTCCGCCATCCCCCGACCACGGCAGCACATTTGTACCGACTACTAGAGCGGTAAAAATGATCGATTTAATCCGTAAAAACATTCTCCCTCTCTCTCTCTCGTTCGCTGGGAGGCTTTGGAGTGGAGGAAAAAAACCAGTGAAAGGTGATGAATAAATCATGATTAAATAATTGACTCCCAGCTCATCCAGATTGTACGCCAGCGAACGCATTCGAGTTCTGCGCACAGAGACGCACACACAACGAATAAAAACCCCTTTTTATGGGATGTTTGCACTACAAAATGCGACTCCGAGCAGAAGAAAGTAATACTTTTCCTCACACCGTAAAGTTCTTCCATTGCTTCCTCGCTTCGCGGACAAACGGTATTGAGATTGTATTAATTTTCTAAAGTTATAATTACACCCAGTGGTCCTTTGGCTTTTTTTGCAAGGGGGAAGATAAACGACCACTACCATCCGGTACGGATATCGTTAGCTAACAGCTAAATGATGCTGCTCATAATTACGAGTGCAATGGGTAATACAAAAAAAACGCCGATGTTCCGCATTGCACCGGCGTCTGAGAGCGTGCCAGCAAACTGCCAAGTGCTGCAGTATACCCTGGCCACTGTCTGGGATGAAAGGCAGCTTTTGCTGGCAGCTCTCCACTCCATGCTGGAAGGATATAATCTATTTACAAAGCGTTTTAGCGCAGATCAGGAAGTACTTCTGCGTGGCTACATGTTGCTGATGTGCTGGATATTAAAATTCATGCAAAAATGGTGAAGGAATATCAATTTAAAGACATTTTTTCACGAAAAAAGACTGCTGGCTTAAAAAAAAAGAATTAAACTTTAAATGTGATGAAAGCATTCCAACACATCGACATCGCACATAAAGCCCAATATTCCAAATCCCACACAAAAACACGGTGGTACGGTGTTTTAATCTGCACATCAGCAAATTCTTGCTCCCCGCGCTGCAGAATAATTCAATTATGTCCGGTCGCCACACGCGCCCTGCAAATCCGGGTACGAGTACTCGAAGTTGACATAAATCCACCACACTCGATCGGGGGAAAGCATTGGTGGGAAAAATCAAGCAAGCGTATGAACGTGTTATCGACGAGGATTCATTGTGACGACCACACACAAACGGACAAACGGTCCCCGAATTGTCTCTGTTCATTTATTCATACCAAAGTGGGTTCGAAATGGTCAAACTCTGTGTATGTTGACACCATCCTGCAACCTCCACAGCCGGCGGCGGTGGTGGTGGACAAATAAACTTTCCAGCATCGTTGCTGATCGAATTAACCACTGCAGCTGCAGCGAGCAGCGGAGGAAGAAGGAAGCGTGATTTGCGACCAGAAGCGAGCGTTCGAGTTATCGATATTTATCCAGTGCAGTGCGCGCTGCTGTACCAATTTGTCAATATGTTTGCCAGTTTTGGATGTCAGCTGAAGCATCGGAAAATGTCAACCATTTTCCAACGAAACAGCAAACGAAAGAAGGGAAAAATAACGCTACTACCCCGATGTATGCATTCAACTTTCTTGTTGACATCGTGCGAGAACTGCATCCAATTTTCAACACAACTTGTATACACTCCGTTCATCCCCCGCGGGTGGTCTCTGGATGCCAACAAACGAATGCCAATGTTTGAACATCATCAGGCACATATTTATAATCCATTCGTTTTGCGGGGACAGCTCTTGACAGGTTTTACCGCCAAAACCCGCCCGGCGGGATGGGAAGCCGTTGAAGGATGTTGAGGTTGATGAATAAGTTGCTATCTTCCGATAATAATGGGAAACTATGTTATTGGGCTCTATTTTCTCATTGAATGAATATTGAGATAGAAAGCAATATCATGATCAGTCAATATTGAAAATGTAAACATAAAATCATGTTCAGAAACGTTAAGACTAACTTCTCACTGCCAACAGTCAGCGACTTCATCCAACAAACCCAACAGTCGATGATGGCAGAAAAACGACGCTAGAGCTACCAGCTGGAACGACCAACTAAATAGGCAGAAATAACAGACATTCGATGGAACATAATCAAAAACTCGTACACACTCGTCCCGACCTCCAGACTGCTGCGCGTTCATGTTCAACAAGAGATTCGGGACGATCTCGTGCTCGTCATCCTCATCATCATCGTCGTCGTCGTCGTTGGCAACGATCCAGTTTCGTTCCGTCGTCAAAATCCGGCTTTAATGGTCGTCGTCGTTGTGTGTCGTCGTGTCGGTTCCGGCCAAAGACAAATCAAATTATACGGCCACGGAGGACGAAGAAATCATTGGGCAAATGGGACTAGAGAGTGAGAGGTAACCTCCTTGTTCGATAGGGCGGGTGGAGAATGATTTTACTATTTTACCTCCCAACAGCCTCCCCCACCGAAACAGGACGGGATTGGAGGAACAGGGTTTGTCGGATTAAGTTTGCAGATTGCTGGGAAATTCTTTCTCCACCCGCGCGAGCAACATGCTGCGAGGATACCGTTGTCTCGAGTGGTCGATGTCGGACGGATTTTGGGGAGGCTGTCGGAGCAAATTTATAAACTCTTCGTATGAAGAACCTACGAGAGATCGGGCAGTGTAGAGTGGTTGACATGGGATCTCGACAGTCTCCTGGTGGAGGTGTACTGCTCCGCTTGTCGTCACGTACCCTGGGTGTATCGGGAGAATCGCGGACATATTTATTAGGCGAGAAATGTGTTTGTCCGTTTTGTGTTGCTGTTGCTGGACCACTGATTTTAGCTGCCAACGCTTTCTCCCCCCGTCTCCCGCATGGACCCTTCCGATGAGGGCTGATTTATTTAGTTGTTTATTCTTTTTGTTTCCTTTCCTTGGACTACGATCACTAGACGCGAGGTGGGCACGATTTGGTTCGAATTTCATCCCGTTGCTGGTCTGCTGGTTTGACCCCTGGTTGATGGTGGTGGTTTGTGTTTGCTTACCGACAACTCGCCCATAGTAACATCCGAAAAATCTGGCCGTGTAAAACTCGTGACCTACCACTCCGAGGAAAGAGCGCGGAGGAGTACAAGAGATCTTAACCTTTCGCAACATTCGCCGTTCAGTGTGTCCATGCTTCGCCCGGATCCGTGTACTCCGTGTGTTCCGAGGTGAGAAATATGTTATGCTCCCGGCATGCCGATGTTGGCTGATTTATTTCCCCGGGTGCGTATGTGTGTGTGTGTGTGTGCGGGTGCGATCGAGGCGAGTGTCATTGAACTAACGAGGATTCACTGCTTCACCAAGCACCGACCAGGCGGGTATGTGTGTATGTGGTTTTTAATGCCGCCTGTAACGTTTCAAGGCTACGGCGGCTCGTACAGCTCGATCGATGGCCGGCGCCCCGGCGATACCGATCGATACGAGACGCACAGCTCTATTCCTTCGGTTTCCCCGGGTAGGGCTGACCAAGCGCTCCCGACATGTGGTTTCGTAATTTTCACTTTCTCACGCAATTTCTCACCACCGGAGGAGCGATGGTGGAGGCAACGAGATTTATCGCATAATTTGATTTAAATTACACTTCCCAATACCAAGTGGTACCAAGCCGCCGCTGCGCCAGGCTGCCGATAGACTGCTCCCTTGTGCATGGACACTTTAACTGGACACGATGTGCAACCAGGCCTGGGGACTGGTTCGATAGACTTCGATAGCTGACTCTATCTCTCTCTCTCTCTCTCTCTTGCTCTCTCGCTGCCAATTACGATGGCCGCAAGCGTTTTGATTAGCATCCCTCAGCTCAGGTTGCATTCGGTACGGACTGCCAACCCTGCCAAACACCTTCACTTCGTACTTTTTATCGGTGCAAATTGGCTTTCTGCAAGCGGCGGAGAGTGAGCGAGCAGTCAGGGAAAACGGAAGCTAGATACACCGGAGCAGCAACACAAGCAACAGCACCACCACCAGCAGCAGCAGCAAATCTGGCCAGCGGGCAATAAAACTTCAATACACCGTCCACTTCATTCCCAGCCGCCTGTCGGTGGTGCAATAAGCAACTCAACAGCGATCGACACCGGCGACAAAAAGGCTGTGCGCCCGGGTTTAATTAAAAGGCAGCACGACATGCAAAAGGCCGACAAGCAAACGGCAAGACCCGGTGTGATTTCTTAGCTCCAGCAGGCTTACCAAGCACACGGCGTCTGATGCAGCTTTTACGATTGCAGTTGGAGCAGAGCGCGTCTTACAACAAGTTAGCGAAATCGATGGCTCTATTGGGGTACCACCACCAGTGGCAAATCCCCGCCTTAGCACTGCCTCTGCGGCAGGCATCGAGCGTTGAGCAATAATTCATGTCACCTTTTTAATGCATCAAACAGCGACATTGTTGAAGAAAATTGGTTAATGAAGGGGAAAATAAAAATAAACATGGGCGCGTCTGGGCAGGGTTGATTGGATGATGCGACAGACGGCGTTATCTCGCTTATTACTATTCATGTATGCACTCTGTGCATCAATCTGAGCGTGTAGTTCTTCTAATGGAATGATTTATGTCATCGCATGTTAATATGATATCCAATCAAATTGCCTAATTCTCCTCCTACGGGAGTTGGTGTGTGTGTGTGTGTGTTGCCATGAATAACATAAACCTGCTACAAAGGATACAGCCAATCTGCAATCTAAGAGCGCCTCATCGTCTCGAGAGCTGCTTCAGGTTATTATTGGACATCGTCGTTACCTGGGTGGAGTGAAAGTGTCATCGATTGAATATTGATAAGTACTTCGATTTCCCTCCATAATTGATAACTCCTCGGGCTGCAGATTGCTGGTCTACCGGCAAGTCCACTGTAGTTATCGTAGACATCAGTGCACAATTTGCCATCAGACACTGGGACCTCGGGCGCATTCCGAGCGTGGGAGATGATGTCAGGAGTGATAAATTGGAGATTGATTTCCATTTCAACGGGCAACGATTGAGTCTTCGTTCCCCTTTCACTCTGGTTAGCCTTGGGACGTTTTCAGCACCTACTGCTGCTTTAGCCATTAAGCCCCAGCTCGGTACACTAGCTAGCGTTCTGAGTGGTTCCGGGACGGAGATGGATTAGATAAAATAACCCATGTGCCTCGGTAATTATCGACCCTGATAGCACGTTGAATCCAGCTCAAGATAGTCTCAGTACTGTGTTTCACTTGTGCTTGTGTGTTCCAGTGTGAGATGGGCAATGATAGTGAATATGAAACTCATTGCCGGCGTCCTTGCATCTGATCAAGGATAATGCTTCATTCTGATGGATACGTACAACTACAGATTGAATTATAACACTATAAAACAACTTCTTTATAGTAAAGGATTGTGGTGAAAGAGGTTTAATTATTAGAATAGAACACAATCAAGAACAACTCAAGTTGAAATGACACTCGCGTGAAGAATATTTGAAAAGCGATAAGAGTTTCAAAATCGATAAACTCTTTACCACTCGTCTATTTACTCTCATAGAGAAGATTTTCTCCTTTTCTCCTGCTTCATAGCATGCCCAATTTCGCCATTAAATTAATAATTGCGAAAGTTGTGTATGCACAGCTCGACGATTCTAGCATGAAGATACGCAAACGTACGAGATGACTCTGTTCAAGCCTAAATGTTTTGTCGAATAGTCACTGGAACGAACAACTTTTCCAAGCAAGTTGGAAAGGACGAAAGACACACACTACACTCTCTTTTGGTCATTAATTTTGCATACTCTACACTCAACAGTACAACAAGTTTTGCGTTGAGATGAATGTTTGGAGGTAAGGTAAGTACATATTTCCTGGAAAAATATCAAAGCATTGCTGCCTCTCTCTCCAAAGAATCCGAATGGATCGATATAAAGTCGTTCTTTGTTCACCTACACTATGCTTGTGCTACCAGAAAGCCTCGTCCAAGGAGTTGTTTCAAATGAAGATATACACACATTTGAAATATTCAGTGCAAAGCCTAAAAGCATTGCGTGCATTGGAAGGTGATAACGGGCGAAGGGCGCTTCCGCAGAAAGTATGTGCAATTTTAATTGATTTTAACTGTAACCAACACCGATCGTTGATGCCGAAAGCCTGTAAACCCGTTGAATGATACGCTTACTTTCTCTACCCAATCCGGGAAATTAGTGTGGATGATTGTTTGTTGTGGTCAATCAAAGCGAAGATGCTTTCTAATAGACACCCTCGCCCACCATCCTGTTTGGAATGCTTTCATGCTTCCGTTTGTCCATCACGCTTGGTTTAAGCTGTGCAGGCCAAACGATCGGCAGAAGCTGCTTGCAGAGTGCAAACGTCGGAATGCATTTCAAGTCCCACGTCATGCCGTCAAGCATTCCTGCAAAGGGCAGAGGCGGCAGCCAACCCGTTCCGGCTAGACATTCGTCATCTTTTGGAGAACGGCGTTTGCTGGTTTTGGTGGATGATGCTCATGATGAGCAACCAACAACAAAGGCATCCTGCTTCCTCAGGGATGCTCAGCAAATTGCAGCAAAACCAGTGGCACACTGGAGTCGACAATGATGAATGCACATGCACGGAATGGAGTGGGATTGAAGCAGTTGGAGCCCACATAAAACCCCGTAGCCCGAGCCCGGTTCAAAGGCTCACTTGCTTCCTGTGGCGGAAGTAATTTAATCCTTCTCTTCCGCTTCCATCTCACCGGTCTCGGTATCTGAACGCTCCACCCCGAGACAGAGATGTTGGTGGTAAATATTGGTCGTGAAAATGGAATCGAAGCCACTAACCTAGTGGCACAATGCTATCTGTGTGGAGTACGCCCTCAAGTAAGGCTCAAGGCGCTTACGCTTCTCCAAAGGCTTCCTATGGGCGTGCGTGTGTGTGTGTGTGGGCACAACGCCTTCATATTGGTTCGTATAATTAACATAATGAAATGAAATGTTAGTCGGTTTGATTGCTGTGCCGTGCGTCATTGATGCATCGATGTCTAACGGGACTGAACGTACGCCTTGAGGATGTGGGCACCAAGGTACTCCACCCGAGCCGTCAATGATGATGATGATGATGCCGTTGACGTTGGAATTTAGTTCCGGGCTGGGGCGGGGTGTGTATTTGTTTGGAATTTGATGGTTAGATTATATGCCCCATGTTCGGTGGTTTGCACTTACCGTAGAACCAGCATTTTGCTTCACCAAAGCGTGGCCTCAAGTACGTATCGTTGCTGTCCGGCAGGTTGTCTAGAATCGCCGCCACGCCGGCAAAGACCAGCGGGCCACCCCACGCGTACACCTCGTAGATGCGCAGCCGACAGATTTCCTGGCTTTTCTCCAGTGACGTTGGCCGTAGATCACTGTGTGGAGGAGAAGAAGAGGGAGGGGGGAAATATTATAAATACCAGACTATAACCACTGACCACTAGCACTATCCCTGACGTATACACACACTCTGTCTATTGCCAGATTTCTGTATCATTGCCAGGCATACACACACACTGTGTGCTCGACGAAATCGACGGAAAAGATAAATAAAGAGACATGCATGCATGAATAAATAAATAGTTTCACCGACTGGCTGCCACACGCTGCCTCAAACACTGGCTGGCTGGCTGGCTGGCTGCAGTAGTATCGTCCTCATTGTGACGGGGTAATGCTGCATCAGCGATTGGGATGGATTCCGGCTGATGCTGCCAGACTGCGCCACTGTCTGCGTATGCGGAAAATGAAGCTTTTCCGGGAGATTGTCCACACTCCCCGAGAGAGGTGTAGTGGAGCGTACCCGAGATCAGTAAATGAAGTGCTAACAGTGCAAAGCTACCAAATGAATGGCAGAGGTGTTGGCAGAGCACAGGCGAACGAAGCAAATCGGTTGAGTGAGCTTTAAGTACCCATTCTTTGCGCTGCGCCGATGGGAGGGGATGTGAAGATGCAATTGAGATACTTCCAGTAGCACTACCTGATTTGGATTTTATAACGTACAAACTGCTTTATTTAGAGCACTTTCTGTGCAAACTCACTATGTTGAGCACTGCAGATGTATCTATTTCCAAAACTAAGAACCAGAATTTGATTACTCACATCACTACTACGAGCAGCAGCAAGTAGAACAAAATTAACCAACCGGCCAAATGAGCACACCACAATTGATTGGCTCGCCAGGCAACAGCAACCTTTGTCTCTCGTTTGCGAGTTGAACGGATCTCAACAAATATACAAAACACGAACACACACACACCACAAAGCTAGGCAAGTGCCTTAAATATTTAATCTTGCTTTTAGGACTCAATCCAAGAAGGAGGGAAATTGCAATCGAAAGTGTTTCATACACTAGAAGTGCTTTAAGTGCGCCGGAACTTGAAACACTGATCAGCGATGTTATTCGTTCTTATCATCGGTTCGATTCGATTCGGGAAAGTAACAAATCAGAGGAAAAAACAGAGACTGTGCTTCGTTTTTTTGCGGGCATTGCAATGGATGTCTGGAAGAACGTAGATACCACCGGAAGGAATCAAATGGAAAGCCAGAATTCCGCTCCTGGCATGCTATCGTCGGTATGATTTATTCAAATGTTGTGCTCCTCCCAATATCTCACATCCGTTTTTGGCAGATTTTTGCTTTGGCGTATGCTCTCCATTTAGGGGAAGTTGTTCGAGTGGAGACAGTTTTTTTGGGAGAAGACTTTTTGCCATTTCTTCTGAACTTGTAGATTTTTTCCTCTCCTGCTAGATGTTTGATAAGAGTTTTTTTCAAGATGTTACCTTCGTCCTGCCATCATGTTCTCCCATCCTCATAACTTCGCTAAAGTGGGCACTACTGAAGGCACATCCGACTAAACTAGTAACGACGTTATCTCATACTTTTTTTTGGGAGAACGGTTTGCAATCCCGGACGCCCTTTGGGACCGTTATGAATTGCATTTCACAACGTTTTTGGAAGCTTTGATTTCCGGTTGTGTCTTGTGGGGTGTGTTATGAAAGCACCGCTGCAGAGTGTTGAAACACTGCTGCACCATCATCAAACGCATACGTAAGCTCGGGAGATGCTACAACATCCTTCTCTATGTGGAGGATAAAAAAAAACACACATACAGAGAGTTCCGTGACCATTGGTCACAGTTCGCCCTGAACATCCGAGGTTGATATGGGACGAAATTTATGAAAATTTATGATCGAACAGCGCGGGACGACACACCCGGAAATGGATCCAACAAACGCGCTCGGTGCTTTTGGGGATGGTTCTTCCCGAAAGACCGAAAAATGTGAGAATATGGCATACCTCGATGCTTCTCACACCCAAGAGGGACTCCCAAGACCGTTGCTTACTTGGACGGGGGGGTTCAATATTTGAGTGAAAATTGTGTTTTATTAGAAATTCGGCACCATTTGGTTGCATGATTTATGGACGGCACGTGAGCTTCGAGAACGTCCGAAAAGGCTACACACACGGGCTCAAACGTCTGATGCTGCTTTTGCACTTTTCCAATGCGAACACGTGATAAAAGTCAAACACATGCACACACACACAGGCAAACTAATGAAGTTTCTTGCAAGATGTTTCCGTGATGTCGGTAAGACAAGCTTCGAACCGACGACAGGAGGGCATCATGCCCGTCAAGAGGAATGTCTTACGTACCATTAATCATAGCTTTGTGATGTTATCTCCTGGAACTACACACAGCTACACAAAGAAGAAGAGGAGCAGGAAACCACTTGGGAAAGTGCTCAGATTTGCATATCAATCGATAAATCGTGTGCCACACTAATTGTGTGCCACAAAGCCTGCCTGCCTGCCCAACGACTTCTGGGCCGGGGGAAATTGTGCCGGAAATTGAATTCTAACCTCACACAAAGGCACAAAAGCATACCCTGCACGGAAATGAATTAGAAGCTGAAAGGCATTCTCCGGCAGTTTTATGCGGCTTTTTCCACACACTTCCTCGGTCTTAAAGCGTTGCAATTAAATGAACACGTCGCCACGACGGCGGTGGAAGATGGTTTTGCAATGCATCTAAACTCACCAAGGCCACCACAGCGTCGCCACCAACTTGTCCATCGATTCGCGATCGAAACGGCGATCATTGAACCGTGGGGCTTTGGCCGTCGGTTCGGTTTCGATTTTCACACGCCAATGTCGGTGGATGTAGAGCTCTGTGTTTGTGTAATTCTTCGCTTGTCGTCGAGTGTAGACACCGACACACCACGGAGCAAAAGAGTTATGCGGTGTGAAGTTACGAAATTTTTATTGCACATTACGAAACAACCGAAGGGCGAGAATCGATCGAACGACACTTTTCTTTCGCCGGAACCATTAACCATGCCTTTTGCTAATGGTTTTGGGGGGTCGATAAATTCTGTCCACTGAAGAGGAAGAAGGAGTGGGCCCGCGTACCGGCCGATGAGCAGAACGTCCTACCTTGGCATATCACAAATCACACGCCCCGAGAGGTGGAATTCGATCGCCTAGTGTACACGAATCAAACGTCAACACTATGTCGATGAGGTGCGAACGAACAAATGACATCGAGCATTGGTTTAAGGAAGGGGTTTTTGAGGGGAATTTCATGCCTTTACGAAATTGCCCCAATTGTACCTAAAGGACCTTTATATACTTTGAGTTATCTATAAAATTTCGAAACGTTATTTTAACTCATAAGCATTTGCATTTTTACGTGAAATTGGAATGAAATTTTTAGTTATCGCTGACTTGCTTCATAATATTCTAACCAACCAACCAGCAAATTGCATAACTCCTTCCCTTCATCAGCCTTCAGAACAAAATGGCAGCTGCATTTACGTTTTAATTGCCACAATCAAATCTACCAGCCACGACGGACAAAACAACCGAGCAATCAATCACAAGTTTGTAGTGGTTCTTCGTTTCTACCTCCTACACTACCACACCACAGCAATGATGATTGACTTTCAACACTTTCTGCGATGGTTCTAGCCGTTCGAAAGGGACCTTTTCTCCGCAGATGGCAGAAGCCTGGAAGAAACCTTACTTTCCTGGTCCAATAAACTCTTAACTCATTCATCCGTGGTGTCAGTTTAACGAGACATTTCTTCATTTCGTGCGATGCGGTGCGGTGGGAGACGAACCGGTGCCGGAAGAGTTGGCTCAAATTACTTGTAACAACTTTCAGCCCAACAAGTAGTGCCAGCCCGAGACACTATTCTAGCGTCGGCGGCGGTGGTGTAATGGATCATGGTTGTACGATTATTCTGTGTCGTGGGATGTTGATGATGTTGATGCTGATGGTGAGGATGATGAATTTCATCCCTTGCAGTGTAGGAGGGAAATACCACTTCTTAAGTAAACGAATTAATTAATTTAAATTTCCCTGCACAGCAACGCTCGCAGTGTTCACGCCTGTGCTTATTTACTCACGAAACAGATTCTCTAATTGTCGCACTCTTTGCCTCGATGCGATAAAGGGAAAAGGAATAAATATTGGGGGTTTAGGAGGAAGAGAGAGAGGATGAAGGGGCAAGCTAAACCAGGACGAACAAGCAGCAAGAAGTGCCTCTTTTCACGCGCCTCCAGTGCAATTATAGTTGAAGAGAAAAGGAAGCGGAGGAGTTGAATAAGAAATCCCGTTCCACCATTTTTGCAAAAGTTCTTCCGGCATTCTACGACTCTACGGCGGTGGTTGAGGTGTAGCTGTGCTGCCCCGAGCAGGAAACTATCGGCCCGCTCGGTGGCTGCATTTTGCCCACCGGGCGGGAATGGGTCGAGTTTTATCAATTAAAACATTTTAAAATTGTACAAGTTTTAATTAAAAGCGAAAACAGTCTTCACGCGACCACCGACGGCACGACGATCGCGTCACGACGAGTGCTTTATTTCCCACTTTGTGCGCCAAACTTTGTGTCGGCGAAGCGGCACCGGGAGCGAAGATCGTTACAGTTACCGATTTTCTGTGACGATGTCTCAAGTGTTCTGGTTTTATTTCTGCCCGTTTGAAAGTTATCATCCTCATCCTCGCTTCTTTGCAAGTGTTCCGGCTGTAGTGTACCAGCGCTCTGGAAGCTGCAAGCTGTGGTATGCACAAAGACAGCCTGGATACAGCCTGGTGCTGGTTGCCCTGGTGTTGTTGCACTAACCCTGCGGGATGTAAACAAGTAAACGCGAGAGGGCAGAAGTTATCTTTACTTCGTTCGAGTTACATTTCGAATAGTTATGCGGATACCAGTGTAGACAACAAACGACAAACACCGTGCACGAATGTATTCGGCGACGGAAAGTTATTTGCGTGAAAACGAATGGAAAAAGCCGGAACAGCAGTGTCCATGTCAACTAGCTTACGGGCAGCGAAAAGCTAAATAACATCACAAAAGAATGTAACGTATTTTTGTAGCGGGAGCAGCAAAAGTTTTCCTGCAAAAATCCAACCAGACTGTCACGTACACGACAAATACAAAACAGACTTCAACGAACTGTATGCTGGAACCGAATAACAGGGAATGGATTACAAACAATTTTAAAAACTTATTTTAACACTTTTGTAGCTGTCGCATCGATTACAGTCTAGCCATTGGAAGACTTGGACAACAAAAACTCTATTGGAGCCGAGAATAAGTTAAAACGATCGTTCTTATAGCAGATGAAGTAGAAGATCGCATAACAAAACTTACCCAACGGGATTGCAGTGATTGGATGTTTGTGATCCAAACTTTCCTTTGTACATATTTATCAACAAGGGTTTAAATTCCAAAAACACGCATCTTGATCTGAAGAACGCAATCGCCCATTATAAATCCATTCCAAAACCCTCCCCAAATGATGATCTCCCCCTGTAACATATTTATTCATCGGCATGCGCATTGTTGCACTCCCCACTTTCGGAGTGCCCTGCGCTCGTCGATCGCGATCATCGGTCGATGAAATCGATGCTATTAAAGCAGCATAAATCAACCAAAGCGACGTGTTCATTTACGATACACCATTTCTGATCCCGGACGCCCTTTCCCGCGGAGACGGTTACAGGTTTTTACCAAATAGTCAACGTGTGTAGGATGAAGAATGCGTAGGATCCACGGGCATCGCAACCATGGTGCAAGCGCGTTTAATCCTAAATGAAGATCGGTGCTATTAAGGGCCCATTATGAAATGGGAGGAAAAGGGGGTAGATGCAAGATCGCTTCACAAAATGCATGAATTCCAATGTTTTATTGTTCAATTTGTAGCTCTTTGTCAGGGACACATTTGTCAAAATAGAATTACTAGATATGCACTCTCTCTCTCTCTCTGTCTCTCTTTCTGTCTCTCTTACGCTCGTGCTAAGCTTTATAAAGCGCGGCTTTGAAGATTACAGATTCTATGAAATCCTATCAAACATCTCGCCCCTGCAACTGGAACTTTGAGCATGGCGTTGGTGAAGTGGATCGCCATGTAGTGCGCACTCTGTCTTCAGGTGTGCCCCTATCCTACCAGGTGCGCGTACACAGGTGGAAGAAGACGGAGAGTTCAATAACCGAAAGTAAACGAACCGTTAAATCTCATCATTTACGGTCAATTTCGGTTTGGGGTCCCCTCTTCAAGAGGGCAGCTTCAAGAGAGAATGAACAAAAGGGCAATGATGCTGCTGCTGCTGCTGCAATGGAGAAGAACATCATGACGATTCTGGTTTTTGGTAGCTAACGAGCGTCTTTTTGAAAGACGCTCCAGCAAGCGAGTGAAAGCGTGACGTTGAAACTTGCCGCTCGGCTCAGAACGGCATCGAGAATGAATCTTAATTTGATTAAAAAGTGAAATGCAGCAAGAACGGAGACGAACAAATCACAGGGCGGATTGAGGTGATCAATATCTTGAGGAAACTACCGCTAGATTGCAGGCCCCTTGCTAAGGTTACGGGCGTGAACCTCACAAACCGGTTATGTTGAACACATCAAAGAGTCTCCCTACGCATCAAGTTTTTTTTTGGGAGACGCTAATGACGCAACACTAAGGCCACGAAATCAAGAGCAATAATCAGCTCCATCGAGTATCACTTTCGAGACGTCTGAGGTTCGCTTTATTACACACTTTAGACCATTCTAGTCATAAGAATGATAGATCGAGGTATCATTTGAATGATACCGTTAGACAAACCAACACTTTCTCTTTTCAGATACAAAAGAGTCTTTAGCCTCGAGAATTGCCTTCCACTGTAACATCCCAAATAGAGGAAGCATCACTCTTCTCGATTACTAGAATTAAGCTTAATGCCTGCGGATGTTTCGCTGAAGGCTGCACATCGTGACATCTCATTTAATGTGGATTTTGATGAGCAAAATGGCTAATTCAGAAGAAGCAAGGCCCCCGAGACACGTTAATTTGCAAAACAAACCACAAAACCTCACCCGGCGGGTTCGTGCTTTCGTTTGGATTCGTTTTTAATGACAGGGCTGGCACGGCAATTAAACCCGTCCATTGGACAAAGGGATGCTTCAGGAAGATATGCGGCGATGGGGACAAATTCAAACTCATTATTGGAGAAGATGGCACATACACACACAGACAGTGATTGGAGATGTCTCGTTTTTAACCACTCACCGTTTTATTCCTGGACACACATTTCCTGGAACTTTATGTATCGCTTTGTACCGGGCATGCCAGCCACGTGAACTCCGTTCTAGCCCGTTGGCGTGAATCTTTGCACCCTATCTTGCCCGGGCAGTATGAAGCGTACTCAGACACGATGAATTGGCGGTTATAAAATGTGACAATAAAATTAAAATTATTGCCACCATAAATGTGTGACCAGCAGAAGGAATTTTCTATCCAACTGCTGCTGCTGCTGCTGCTGCTGCGGCGGCGTGATCGTCGGTGGGGTTTTATCACACTCTCCAGAAACCGGGAAGGGCTTTCGCTTTCGCCGCCACAGGGAAGGTCAGGGTTTTTTTTGCAGATACCCGGACAGGAGGCAGGCTTTTGCGCTTTGCGTTTAACTTCAACCGGAAACGATGCCTTCGAAGGGTGGGAGAGATAGTGAGCGTCTCCTGCGGAGAAAGGTCACGGTTCATTGTGAGGATACATTATGGCGGTAGGACCAATAAAACCTCAACCCCTCTCAACCAGGGAATCTTGCCTTGCGAAACTCCACCACGAATGGAGCAGAAGCTCAACGATGGTTATCGTATTTATTGTTGGGTGCTGCTGTTTTCGTTCCACCAGTTTGAGTTTGAATGCTAAATCACGCGTCCCTCGGTCGGACGTCGCTCGGACGGATCCCCACTAGCACTATGATGAATGTTTCCTGCTTTCAGGGTTTTGATGCAATTTTTCAAATGAAAGAGAAACGTTTCTTCCTGATAGTAGAAGCGGAGTGGTATAAAAATGAAATCGAATCGAAGAAATTA
Source organism: Anopheles merus (assembly GCF_017562075.2). Taxonomy (NCBI): domain Eukaryota; kingdom Metazoa; phylum Arthropoda; class Insecta; order Diptera; family Culicidae; genus Anopheles; species Anopheles merus. The sequence continues at coordinate 33,124,444 of NC_054084.1, read as the reverse complement.
TACAAAAGACTACGATTGGGGGGTTTTTTCGCAGCATATTGTGAAAGTGAAAATTTCCCTAAGCAGTACTTTCACCACCAAAGTTGCGTCATGTCCTTTAAGTTTCGTTTTTCGGCCGTTATTGGGAGGATAATGTTGGGTGAAATGAAGTTGGGGAGTTCTTATGAATGCCATTTTAATGCTCTCTTGAATAAGTAAAGACATTGTAATTTAGGATAGCGATGGAAATTCAATAATTTCCAATTAAGAATTGCAATTTATTGAAACATCATCTACGAAATAACCTTCCCAACTTCAGATTGTTCTTCCCTGTGGGAAGTGGGCAGGTACGACAAATCAATATGTCACACAAAATACATTCAACGTTACCACCAGATACATCACGTCACAATTCACCGCGCTCCGTCGATATGATGCGCTCTCGGGTCTTGTCGATTGGAAACAATTAGATTATTTGCAAATAATTATCAACACCCGAGAGTGAAATTGGCTTTAATCCAATTAACCAAACCACCGACCGTCCCGGGACCACGACGGCCCGCTCCCAAGTGAGACCGGTACAAATTGCATTTCGACCGGAAATGTGCACAACATTCAGCCAACCATCAACCATACCATATCGTTCTTGCTCGCTCCGTTCCGGTGCAAAACGAAGACGACCGATTAACTTTAATGTCTCAATGTGGTTTGGTCGTCACCGTCGTGTGGTTATTGTGTGCTTTTCGTGGGGTGGTTTATTGTTTGGCTAGGATGATTTGAACGTTTGCTAGGCATTTTGCAAACGGGGTGCAGGGGCTGCAGCAAAAGCACTCTTGCATCGGTGTGGACCGATTTCTAGCACACAGGGCACACGCAACAGGACAGATTGCTCGCTTTCAGTTTGAATAAGAATTTGATTAATCTAACTTAATTGAATTAAGTTAGCGCTCTGCCCTGGCGCTCGGCACATGCTCCCAGCTGATTGATCGCGAAGAAAGCAGAACGGTGCGTGCGAGAGAGAGAGAGCGCTGTGACACCCAATTTGCCTTCCAGCAGTAGGGCCTTCTGTGCCGAAAGTATGTGTCTCAAATTTGCATTCAAATCGTGGTCGGAACGAATCTCGGTCGCGTGCCTTTGCGCCCCTCCCTCAGGGGTTGGTACACGGTTGGTACATTCGATGGAGTGCAAATTTCAATTTATTTAAATCACAGCACCACAATCACCACGAAAGGCGGGGTGACGTATGATCCAGGAGTGATGAAACTTCACCCATGATGGTGACATGTGTTTTGATTTATGAACGCGGTTGTGGTGGTAGGTACAGTGGCTGGAAAGGTTTGGTTGCCGTGTGTGTGTTTTTTTAAAGAGCACCAAACAGAGCTCAAACTGACGAGGTTTGTTCGTTTCGCTTATGGTAATTTAATCACTGACATGCTAATAGAGGGAGTAGGATTTTGCTAAACAGTTTGCCCTCTCTCCCGAGCGAGCCTTTCCCAAACAGTAACGCCCCACGCAAACGATCCTTCAAACACAGGCGGCTTTAAGAGCACCGGGTTCGTGGCTCTGGCAAAACCCAACGGCCAAAGAAAGTTCATGCCCTTCGGTATACACTTTGTGCGCAAAAAGTGGATCACTAGCGTGTGGGCTGTCTGGGTGTAAATGAGTATCCAAACAACGGGGGCACCGGGGTTTCCATTAGCAAGCGATACATCCGGATGCACCCACCCGGTTCAAAGTACTTAGCTAACGCTCTCTATATATGGACCTTTGCCCGTTCACACAATTAGCAGCGATACACACAGCGATACAAACACACCGCCCGCCGGACGAACGTAAAGGAAAACTTCCCAAAACCACGACACCAACGGCTCTTCTCGCGCGGTACGCTGTTCCACATCCGGGGTCGGGCTTTACACACTGTTCTGTAACGTTACGAACCCGTCGGATACTGAGGTCGGATCGTATGTCGGATGAGGGTTTTGCTTGGTCGAACGTGCGTCTTTATTTACACAAAAGTCGATCACCGACCGGGAGGACTCTGTTCGGCGGTTTCTCTTTGTGGTGTGGTACACTGGTGAAGAGCTGGCCGGTTGGCTGTAACGATACACGTGGCAAGAGTTTGTGTCCGGACACAAACCGAGAGAAAGAGTGGCTGCTACACATTTCACTGCAAACTGCACACACTCCAGGAAATGAGAGCAAAAAGTCGTTCTTCACCCGTTCGTTTGACTTTCCTCGCATATTGGCGACGGCGAGTGGGCATATTTGGCATTCCGTTTGCATTATGAGAAAATGTTGGGGAAATTCTGAAACGGTTTTTGTGCCAGTACAACAGACAGACAGCTCCGGAGAAGCGCCAGGAAGCCGGGTGGGAAGTTGCAAACATGGCTCCGGAAGCTTCATGAATGAAAGTTGTAAATTGGTCGACTTTCTCCATGACATTCTGGAGCGGAAATTTTACCGAGACGATGAATATCCTGAACCGTTTAAGCTGAAACCTGCTGGATTACCGTCGGCTTTGGTCGACAAGGGGATTTCAGACACTTTTTTTGGGGGGTGAAAAGCGCTTTACACTGGCATCGAGCCAACCGATTAAAGCTGAACTCGTCACCGGAGACATGGAAATGAATTGAAAGAGTGGACTAATTAGGAGCTGCTCGGTTAGATGTCTTCCGGAACTTCTTCTTTTTTTTACTTTTTTTGCCCTCGTGATACTTCCCTTGTTCTGGGTGCCATGTTTGATGATGCACTACCATTTGCATACCATTCAGGCGTGGGACTTTCCATCGGGCGTAGGGATGGTTTATAGGTACAACTGGATCGTTCTCCCTCTTTTCTCTGCAGCAAAAGATACCAAAACCAAAGGCACGTTTTTCCAACCGATTTGCATATTTTTCTTCCACAATTTCGTTATCTCACTCTAAGGACATGGCTTGTGGTGGTGGTGGTGACGGTCGAAACCACTACCCCGATCTCCGAGTGACAGTTACGCGGTCTGAATGTGTTTAAGATAAACCGATTCCTGTGGTGCCTTGGAGTTGCAAACATTAAGGGCCTGCGCCGGGAGAAAAGGCACTCAAAGTGTGTAACATTAAAGCCACTCGGCGACACTTTAAGCACGAAAATAAATGCTGCCCAAACAGTACGCCAAGATGCAGTAAAATGTTTGCTGATTCTAATGGCACCTTCCGTCTGCAGCTCGTCTAACATTGGCTAACATGGCCACCTTCTTCTGAAGTGTGCAAACGAACCGAAACACGAGACTCGGCATCATCGGAAGCTATGCAAAACATAAACAACTGTGCAGGAGAGTGCACAAGATAAAGCAATGGCGTGACGTTCAGTCTACATGTGTGTGTGTGTGCGTCTGCTTGAGTTTGCAGTTGTCGCATTATTTCTGCGTTATAATTCGCCGTAACGAAGAACGGAACGTACATTCCGAGTGTGCAATGATTCGCTTCAAATGCTTGAACTTTTCACGGCCATTTGCAGAGGTGATTATTTATCAGATCTCTCTACAGTGGAGCAGGGTCTGTCTTGATGATGGATCATTTTAAATCAATTAAGTTAAGTCATGCAAGCATTAGGTCGCATCAGTAAAGGAATGGTGATAATTTGGTGCAATTTGTCGTTTGTAATGTTTCGTAGAGGACATAACTATCATAACAGTCAAGAACTTCTGACACTAAAATGCATTCTGAATTTAGATCACTTCGAATGATTGCACCTAACTACGTTGTAGTTATCTTCAAAATTCATCCTTTGAAGAATCGTAGAATAAAAGCACATGACATCAGCAATGGTTTGGCATTAAACGAGCGACAGATTTCGGCAACATCAAACGGACGATGGATGATGAAAAATGTTTCATCGTCGAGCGTATGACGCTCACTGTTCGCGACCCACATCATCACAATCTGCCCTGGCAGAGCAAGCACGGAAGCATGTCACAACCCATATTGATCTTTTCATTGCAGAAATGCAGGCGAAAACGGTACCGGTCCTGCTCGCTACCAACATCGTCCTTGAGCGCCAAATTGGAAAATCTAATTATGATAAAGTCAAACACTCGCCCCGGGAAAGCTTTTTCAGTTCCGGGTCTGTTCCTTTAAGGACACCCTCGAGTTCGCTGATGTCGTGTGCCATGGGATGTTGTTTGAAAAATTAACTCCAGAAGGCTTTCTGTCGCTTGTCAAAACGCGGTGCTTTTGGAAATGGGTTTTGATATTGGATTAGGTTTGAGTTCACAGAGTGAAGTGACGAGCGTTTCGGGTACGGTGATAATTCTTCGCCGAAAGGGAAGTACGTTGACCAGTTCCAGTGCACACGTGTAGCACGGTCGATGAACCGTGTGGCAGTAGCACACATGATCCCGTTCGGATTTCCCATCTATTCGGGACGGCATATCAGTTTGGTATCACTGATCAAACAACTGTGTTCTGAGGAGGGGGGGGGGGCATATACAAGGCGTCAGTCAGCACCTCGTCAGCAACTCTAGGATTGAATTCATTCCGATTCATATCAATCAAAATGCACCCCATTATTGAACTGTTGAATTGGTACGATCTTAGCACACACTAGAAATAGGGACAATGGATGATAAGAAGAGTATCTACCGATCGTAATTCCAGTGCATTAGAAATCTTGAAAACTACTGATAAAGCATTAGCATCTAATACCCAATATCAAAATGGGTAATATTCCATTCCACGAAGAACCGTCCAAAATGCCCCGGAGGCATCAACCACGTGTAGCACGTGGTGTGTTCTTGCGTCTCTCTTGATCCGGTTCTGCCGATAAACACACACGTTTTGTGTGCCGGTTGTTGCCCTGTTCTTCCGCCTTGACGGCGTGTGCTGCTGCTGCTGTTCAGTGAACTCCAGAAAACCGTTAAAAACGTAACTCACGGTCGTCTAGCAGACGCAACGACATGGCCACTGACTTGATTTCACGCAGACGCGATCACAAGAAGACGGAGAAGGGAATGGAGAGGGTGGTGGTAGTGCGCTTTGTTTGTCCGGTACAGTTTGAACTCGCTTGCGGTATAGCAACAGCAGCAGTGGTGGTGGTGGTGGTGTCGGCAAACAGTCGATCACTTCCCTAACCTATATTCGAAAAACACAGACCACAGACACGAAATGGAGGGGAAACGATTCGATCCGGTCTGGACGTGATCGTGATGCGTAACCGGTGATAATGCGTAATGAAGTCAAACATTTAGGACTTTGTAGCTAGTGGTGGTTCGACATGTATGGGGTTATATTTACGGAATCTTTCTTTGAAGGCAGTTTGAAGAAGCGTCGTCAAAACTCACCTGAAATGAGGAGGAAAACGATAAAAACGAAATTAACCTCAATGGACACAGTTTTATGCTCTAAAGGAAGGATTTTAATAATTTTGTTTACTTCAACATCATCTCGTACTATTCCATCCGTTTTTTTTTTCAACTGATTTGCCTCCTCAAAATAGAAATGTAAACATTGGGTAACTCATACTTCCCGCTTTTCGGACCAATCTGGTACAACCACTTCGCTCCATTAACTCACTCAAATCGCGCAAACACGAGCGACCGTTTAAGATAATAATCCGTGAAAATAGTCCTACTATTCCGACACCTCCCTTTGCGCACACTCGGTGCAAGAAACATAACGCTGGGTGGTAATGCTTTTATCAAATTTCATTTGCACAGCACACAGAAAACGTGTCCACTCTTTCCAAAGTTATTGAAAGCGACCGGTGTGTCCCGAACCATCACCTACAGGAACCCGATCGACAGCGAAAAACCAACAAACTTTATGAAATCCATTAGAACAATGTAATTTATGCAAATTGAATTTGATTGCTTTCAAAAACCTCCCGTGCTGCCAATGACGATGATGATGATGATGATGGTGACAGACGTACTTGTCAGGTCTTGTTGCAGGACGCCGCTAAGCGAAAGCGAGAGCGTTTGAAGAACATTTGGGACAGAGCGACTAGCAAATCTGGACCACAATGTGATTGCACTCTGTACCATCAGTGGTGGGGAGAATCTGGCACCAAATAGGGCGCCACCGGGAAGCGGCTACTGAAACACCAAAGCGATGATTCCGATTGGTGCCAAAAATGTGTCACCTCCAATCATGCCGTTTGTCATCTGCAGCTGACGGAATGTGATATCATCAGGCTCGTTAGGTGGGATTTTTTGTGAGTGCCCAGAGAGAGAAAGAGGACTTTGGAAGTGCTTTGAAAAGTGTCATTTCATCCTCCTTTTTTACGGGTTGAGATTTTTAGCCCACTTTTTTAGCAAATTTACCAACAAAAAAAACCCGTCCCGCCTTGTTTGACCGAAATGCAATTATTGTCTGGTTTTGTAGTGCGGCATGGTGTACATGTCAGCAGTTGGAAAGGATTACCAGAATGCAGGAAAAATCACACGACAACTCCTTCCCCCACGATTGGCTATTATCATAATTGAGTGGAATTATCAACCGAGCTAACACACAGCTTGGCAAGCTGTCGTGCGAATCCGTTTGCGTTTGCCTCCGACTGACGAGCGGGATTTTCCTCTTGGGACAGGGTTTGTGTGAATTCTAACTTTCAACCCTACGAGGAGGGCTAGCTGCGCGTACTGTCAAGGACGCTTGAACATGGAGTGCCGAGACGGCGTGTACATGTACTGTTGAACAAGTAGCAAACCGAAACGTTGTTTGGTTGTTTCGTGTTTCAGATTTATCTTCTCGATTCTGTAGGTCCCCCTCCTATTAACACCTTCCTATTTTAGACCGTAAAAAACGCTTGGATTAGAAAAAAAAACTCCCCTGTAGCGTGCTGGTGTGACTTTGTTGCGGATTAAAAACTTTTACGTGCGACAGTTTCGGTTGTTGTCCATCTGATCGGAAAGGACACGGCACGTTCACACTTGCGCGCGGGAGAGCATGCAGAAGGTAGTACACAAGTTGTACAAGGTTTTAAGTTTGCAGGGTCCCCTTTTTGGCCCACGCGTTGTAGACATCAGCTGTCGGTTTGGGTGGGCATGATTTAAGGGACTTTTTTTCTTTTTGGAAACATTAGCTCATCCACCGTTTAAGATCACAAAGAAGCGTCATGATCGTGCGAAAGAATAGAGCACCTTACTTATCCATTCTGTGGACACTACCCCTCACACACACATACACCTAAATCCCAATACTCTGCAACAAATTGATAGTTGGTTGAGATCTCCATCCGCATAGTGCGCTCGGTTCGTTTGACGCCGTTTGAGAAATGAAGCGGAAATACGATAAAGTTACCATTATTCACTGGCCCTTGCGCTACTCACAGACTCACAAAACAGGGGAATGAATTGCGCGCGTGTGAATGCAGCGTTAACAGAACAACAGGCTAATATATATATATATCGCTCGGGAGTGGGGAAAATGGAAGAAGATTAAATGTAGCCCATAAATTATGCCGAGAAAGACCCGCCGAGAGAATTGGGATGAAGCTGTACTGGGGTTTTTGAAATTTGCCTGTCATGTGTTTCATTTTTCTCGCTCGCAGTAAAGAATGATGCATTTCAATGAGCAGTTTTAGCCCGGTCGTTTCGTTTTCGAGGCGTTCTTTAAATGATGGTGAACTATTTTTTAACCTAAAACTGGCAATACATTTTGCTCCAATGTTAAAATGGGAAGAGAGGGCATAAAGTGGACATGTTACATGTTTCGTTTTGGGGTTTAGAGCAGGAAAAGGGCAAAGACACTTCTTCTTTCCTGGCCCGCCCGATACCGTTAGAGCAGTGTGGCGAGAGTGATGATCTTCCTGGAACGTTTCAACACCTTTCACGACAGTTTCCTCCACTGTACTTCCTCTTGCATGCTTCCCTGGGCTCATAAAAACGGCTACACCGACGTAAGCTCTAGCGAGGCGTGAAACATCGTCCCGTCGTAAGGTTTGTCGCATGTCGCGCACAGTAGGACCTCCCTTCTCCCCTCCCCCCTCCCCCCTGCGTACAGAAATTGGTGTCATTATGCCGTTTTTTTTGTCGTGGTCCGCGTCCCATTACGGTAGCGGCTTCTCTGTTCTAGCCACTCGTATCCATTTGGAAAAGGTAATTATTTTCACATACTTTTGTGACCCGCACTGTCAACCACCCGATGGTTTCTCCCAATTGCCCTACTTGACCCTGAGTGAAGGTATGTGTGTGTGTGTGTGACGGGGGTAGGTAAGTTGGAGTCTAGGAGTCGATGGACACGGTGACATCCATGCCATACCGAAACAAACAGTTGAAAAGAAACTTCTTTTCAATAGCTGGAATTGATGGAAAGCGATAAAGAGGCATTCGTTATTGTTTTTGTCGTGTGCGGAGGCGCAGAAGTCGCATTAGGCTATGGTTATTTTCACATGTCATAACAATTTGCTTAAGTAGGGTACATAATATCTGTACATCAAAAACCAGCGTCATTTGGCTGGAGAGCTCGTTAAGGGGTAGAGATCATTCCGTTGCGATCTGAAGTCTGCTGCACGTGAGTTGACAGCCAAGTGCCCACAGGACCCCTTTCACCAGGTTGTACACGATTGGTTTTACGTTTGCTTTTGGATGGTTTTTTCTACCTTCTGCGAGATCGATATGCTGGAGCGTGGAGTCTGCTTACCATGAACTGTGTTGTGTCATGTACTACACGAAAAACGAAAGTTTTGCTTGATTATCTTCAAACGAACAGTTTGTTAGATTAAAGCAGTAATGACTTTTCAGCGGGGGTAAAAAACCCCAACACACTCTGCAAACAGAACGGAAACTAGTTCCCGCTGTCAGCGAGCGGGCACCACGTTGCTGGACAGTGATATATTGCACTCTTCGCAGTAGATCCTCAAAATGATCCAGCTTTTGAAAGCAATCGCCAGTGAAAAACGCCACAGAAAGATAACGAGATAATGGGAGGGCATCAGGCGTAAACATGGGTTATTAATGCCCTTTAGCTTTGTTGAAAAGTGAAACGAACGATCATTGGATCCAATCGATCGGTTTTCTTTCTTTTTCGGGAGAAGGGATAGCTCTTCTACGTTACCTAGATTTCTCCCTTCCCATGAGACTTCGTACACTAAATGGGGTGCGCCCATTAACCCTAAAAGCATACACTTTAGTTAGCGGAGGTCAATAAGAAACCATTTAACCCCTTTCCGATCGATACGTAAAGAGCGGAAGAAATTTGGGTGGCTCTCGGCCAGAGTATCATCAGCGTGGTACCCACGCCTAGCCCTAGAAAATGGGATTTAAGATCCCGTGACAGCTGGGTGTGAAAAGCTCATCAAACGTGTCGCTCAGCCACATTAGCATAAACATATTAGCTCGCGACAGTTTCCATTCCCATGCCCTGGTTTTATAGCCTGCTCGACGAAATTAATGCAACGACACTATCCCGGCATTCCCACACACGCACACTCCCAGTGGGAATAGGTGATCTTTCTTCCCTGCAGCTGACGGCGAAGCTCACCGAGCGCCCAAGCTGTCAGTGCGAGTGTCAGTGTCACATGTCTCGCTCGACACTGCCTATTGCGTTTTGCGGAGTGTCGGACAACGTGAGAAACGCATTGCGTGTAGCCTACCTTTCAGGCGCTTTTTCTAACGCCCGGCCGTAGCACCACATGACAGCAGTGTTGCCAGATAGTCTAGTGTGCACTATCGGCATAGCAACGGAAAAGCCTTCAAGGAAAAAGAGGAAATTTTTTGTGAGCATTCTTTTTTGTGCGTGAGCCATTTTTTTTCTTTTGGAAAATTCTCGAACCAGCCTGTTCATTCCATTCCGGGCATGACGTGACAATGTCCTATGAGCGCCTGAAGGATACGTAATTCGTTCCATGCATGCGCCGTTACGGTCGGGTGAGTGCGAATCCCATCATCTGTCGCACTTCGGTCGCCATGACACGACCGGAAGTCAGCGAAACAAGGAAGAGACCCAAATAGCATCCGTTTTATTGGAAGGAGTGTGAGTTTTTTTCGCAAACTGTATTTGTCTCCGTCACTGTTAACTTCAACGCATTGTTTGATTGTTCTGGTGCAGTGTGGAGAGGTAGGGTTGTAAAGCGTAAACTCTCTATGTATACCAGTAAAACCAGCCGACTTTGGCTTCTTTATCCTTTGGCAGGTACTCCTCCATAGATCAAACTCTACGATACACTGCGTTTGGCTTTTGGCGTAGCCTGTGTGCGCAATTCTTTTGCCAAACTTCCATCATGTAAGCTTCAACAACATAAGCGCGTATTATGGCCAGCTGTCGAAACGTTCTCCTCTTTAGTTCCCTTCGCCCGAACACCTTTAAGCCTTGAAATTATGTCAAACAATCATTGTTTGTGTGTTCAGCTATACTACATTCGCAACACACCGACTACATCTTCCCTCAAGGGACATCACCCCAAACAGTGTTGAATGGTTGGTGCATCATAAAAACCAATATTACAACCAGAACACACACACAGAACCGCTCGGATTATTCGATGTTCGATTGTTATCCGATCGGTTACGGTTCGACGAGCATTTTCGCTCTGTGTCCTGTGTGTGTGTGGCTCTGTTTATTATCCCGTCCCCGTCCTTCGTTTCGCATTGCAAATCACCGCAACTGTTGGTGTGAGCTTGTGACACCTTTTCCCCCGAATGTCACACATTTATTGATCCTGTCATTCGTGTAATGAATGGAAGGCACCACCGATTTTCGTATCAAATTTCATCCTGCCCTGTCCAGACACCAGAGGGACAGTGCCAAACACACTCCGGAATGGCATTTTACGTTTACGGGTGTCGTATTCGATTGTCCGGCTGCTGACAAGCGGCACACTCGGACACGAACACGTAAATTTTCAAAACAGCTTGTTTGATTTGAAATGGATTGTTTAGATCAACGTTGCTACGCACGGAGGCCGGAAATCGACGAAGCATTTAACTATGGTTGATTGGTTTCTGATTACAGTTTATCGATACAGCACCCGGGCATGATTGTTTTAGATGACACATTTAGATTACCAGTATCTGGGATTCCTCCAGTACGAATGAAATTGAGTAAATGAAATGAACTCGTCAAAGCGGGTAATTTAGATTGAACTATCAATCTGAAAATAAAAACATTTACACAACTCAATTTATGGCCCACGATTCCCATTTGCCGTCGTTTCAATATGCTTTATACTTTCGTTATTGTTTGATGTGCTTAAAATGACACGTTATTTCGAGCTCGCTTACACCCATGAACAAACAGAATAAAATACCTTCTCCATATGTGAAATAAATTGTTTCACAAAACGCACTCTCCACAACAAACATTTCTCACGCCCCCACACCGTCAAATAAAGACAAAGCGACCTCCGCGCAATAAACAATTGCGCTCCAAACGCACAAGTGCACAAAACAGCGTGCAAACCCACAACTACGCACAGCACACAGTGCTGAGAATTGAAATTTCCGCACGAAAAATCAATTATTCAAAACTACAAAACTGGCCAAATACTTCAATTCCCGTTCGCCCACACGCACACACGCACGCGTAGTTTTGATGTACAAAACAACAAACGCGGGAAGGTTCGCCTTTCGCGGAGGGACATCGCAACCAAGCGAAACCAGAACACTTCAAAAGGCCTGTGTGTCCAAAATAAACCGGTGGGATCATCATGTTTTACTGCCATGGAATGTTGTGTGGGACACAGCACCGTTTTGGGCAAATAAACGCACAATGATGCGATGTTGGAAGGTTCTGAAGGTTTGGAAATAGTGCCATTTTGGGGCGAAATTGTTTCAAGGCACGCAGCAATCGAACGCCAATGAAGCATTTGGAGGTACAGGTGTAGGTGGAATCTAATGTAAACTTCAAAGGTACGCTCCAACATTCTGATGATGAAGTCTTCGACAGATCAATTAGGTTGAGTTTTGGAATTTCAACAGCCAATCTTGTGTAGAATATGATAAAATGATAGTTCATTACTCTGATGAATTCTTTGGTACGAGCTTATTTCAATGAGATGGTATTAAGAGTTTGAAAAGCTCCTGAAAGTACTTCAGACAAAAAATATTCCAGCCAACGCAACAAGAGGCTTCATTGTGTTCCAATAAGTGCATTTCCGATCGCTATTATTTCCCTCATAGCGGATTGCATCACCCTCAACAGGAGGTCCATGAACCGATTAATTCCTGCAAGACATCCAACAAACTTCACCCGCCAAAAAAAGAACCAACCTGTCCACCTCCACACATTGCCGGTGGTCAAGTTCAAATCCTTGCGCAACTCTGCAGCGTCACAGCTCCACAGCAATGCCCGCCCGGAACCGGATTATTAACTCCAAACCACCTTCAGCCGGTCAATATTCGATTCTTACCATTCCTTCCCGCCTCGTCACATTGCTAATGATTATGTCATTAAGCGATTCCCATTCGCGAACGAACCGAACCGGCCAAAACTCCCACGATTGTGTCCAAAAAAGGAGGTTCCTCCCGCAATGAATCCCGACATTGGGCGAAGGCGGACGTTGCTGAATTAAATTACTCTCGCATGATTTCCGTCCCGTAGTTGAGTCGTGGGGTCCCGTTCTTTTGTTTGGGTTGTGTTTGGCGATTTTCTTCGCTTCGCACACTCCTTTCAGCACGGATCCGTGTGCTAAAGCTTTGTTTGCCAGTTGCTTCCAATTCCATTAGAAATTTGACCCGTGTTCCCGTGGGCACCGGGACAAGGGGAATTAAATTTCATTCAGCCTGGCCTCTAGTCTGGCATTTGCATCGCTGGATGAAGCAGGAAATGCAAATTCATCTCGCCCTCTCCATTCAGACCTGCGTCTTTTATGTTTGTTCAATGGCGAGAAATCGCTCAGACAGATGATTAAGCAAAGAAGGTTTTGGTGAGTAGGTAGGGTTTATACGGGAGAAAAACAGCTTCAGAATATCCCATAACATATCGGTGCTGTTGATTTTGGATCATTAGCTTGAGCAAAGCAAGTAGAATATTTTATGACATTTTTATGACCATTAAAACGCATATCGTTCCACATTCGATGCAATACCGGTTTATTTGCCTACAACCATCCATTCACATTTGTGGACCACATTTTCCAAATGAATTACACCCAAAGGCACCGATCGATAGCATCTGCATCGGTAACTAAAGCCAAATATTATCCGTTCATCAAAGGCGACGCCACACACGCCATAAAGCTTCATCACTTAAGCCTAATTACAACGACCCACACACCGTTCGATCGCATGCGTGTGATAAATTATGAACGCTTCAATACTCCAATTTCCTGTTGAGTTTCCAGCAGTAAATCAAAGCAAATTTCACCAGCTTGTCGTCAAAGCGGGGACAATTTGATCCATCATTTTATCATCAATCACTTTGGCACGTTTGATCCTAGCATCCGGTGGTTCAGCTCGCCCGGCAGCTACAGCAACCGTCGGTCACCATCGGAAGCGGAAATGAATGTGCAGCGTGTGTGTGTGTGTGTGGCGCTCACTTCAAATATCAATACCGATACGCTTGCATACCGAAACGTTTAATAAACACGAACAACTGGTAGCCCTTTTTTGTTCACCCGTTCGCGTTCGCTTACCATCATTCAAGTGTCATTAATTATCCTTGCACAACTCAACAAAAAGCGGCACCGGAGATACACAGCCCACACCCAGGAAGGATACTTTTCTGCCAATTCAGCATAATTAATCGCCTCCGAATGTTCGTCTCGCTCACTGGCGGCTTGTGTCATCGTTTCCGAGTTCGTTGGAAGGACGTTTTTGCTAGTCTCTAAAAACCTTTTGGATCGGATTTTCGGCGCTTAACGCACTCATCATCCGAACAGTTGCAAAATGCAGCAGAACCGTACACTGAAAGGGAGAAAATGAAAGAACGGTGTTGCAACAACGGAAGAAAGCAAAACAACGGCTAGCAAAAGTGAGCCAATAAATTTGCAAACGATCAAAATTGAACAAATAAGCATTACCCGAGCTTCTGGTGGGGGCATGGATGCAGCCCGTGCGCTGTGTTTGCCATGTTTAATGCAGCCAGTTGCAAAGGGCATGGTTTGTGTGTGCAGGTCGTTAAAGTTTGTTCCATGTTCCGCTCCAGACAACACCGAAACGATGGAAGGCATGCGGAGTAGGTAAACTTCTTTTTTTTGCGCACACAAAAAACCACCCAAAACTCATACCTACGAAAGACTTTCCAGATCACTACCACCGACCACGGTTGGCGTTCGACAAAATCATACACAGGGAGGAAAATTGGATGCGATGTAGTTTTTTTACGCTCTCTCTCTCTGTCTCTTGCTTCCCCCGCTTTTCCATTTATCCTTTTTAATACCTTTGGCCACACATTGGTTCCTAATGAAAACGACAAAACCAAACCTTCCACCATACATCCATTGCTCAGAGCAGCACGCGTATCGCGTACGTGCGCCTGCAACAAATAGAACGCTCTACGTTTCGAGGCTATAAATTTCCGGATAAATCATGTGAAAATATGAAAATGAATCATACGACCCCTCTCCACTAGGTGTCTGCACACTCGAACAGTTTGCAGTACGGCAAAACTAGGGTGAATAAGGTAAAAATAGCAAATCGGGATTATTTATCCTTTTAAAACTAGAGCCAGATTTCAACCGACCATTCCGAAAACAAAAAAAAGAAAAGGACAGTAAAAATAAATATTAAATGCAATTGAAACTGTTTATCACCGGTACGCGAACACGAAAGAGATTGTAAAACGCAACACACGGTAAAGGTGTGCAGTCGGTCGCAAACAAGATTATATATTGGACTACGAGCGTGCTCCCTTCACAACGGCGCCGTGGCTTAGTTGGTTAAAGCGCCTGTCTAGTAAACAGGAGATCGTGAGTTCGAATCTCGCCGGAGCCTAAGTGGATATGTAAAGTCGCAGTAACTTTTACTATTCAGATTCTTTTAATAGGTTTTATGCAATTGTGAATGGTGATCAGAAATGGTATTTATACACACACACGTGTGTGTGTATAGTAAATTGTGTCTACTTACATTATCAACACCGACGCAACACCAGTAGAAAACGGAAGCTGTTCGTAGTGCAAAACTAACAAGAGCACCAAAAATGCGCCACGCGGATTAAAGCAATTATTTATCACCCTGCCCCTTCACCCACCACCCACACAGCGACGGATCGGAATCGAACACATATACGCGAAGAAGTACGCGTTCGCCCTCGTTCCCGTGTAGGTGGACGATGTGTAGGCGTTTTGCATGTGCGGCTACCAGCAGCAGCGTGTTTGTGCTGCGTGAATAGATGTCTCTGCCGCGGCGACTGGAGGAGAATAGAAAGAACAATTGCCAAACAGCAAATAAAACGTCGCCGCCGTCGACACCGCCGTCCCGGGGCAGTGACATCGAGAACTTTTGGATAGGGAAAACTTGCGATTACGCGAGCGAGCGAAGGTTTCCGCAATTTTTCTTCCCTTTATCCCACGTTTTCTATTTGTTTCCGTCCGCGTCCGGCGCGAGCTCCAAATAGAGAAAACAATGAGGAATATGTCACCAGACGGGCCGGGCCCCCGCACTGTACTGGTACACTGTGTCGGCGATGCGGTCGTTTTTCACACTAACGACGACAACGCTAGCACGACCACCACACGATACGCAAGCGTTGAGCTGGCTGGCCTGTGCTGAGTGTGAATTCAATTAGAATGAAAATCCACACAGCGGAAACATGTTTCTTTGCACATTCTTTGCGCCAGTGCAGAAGCGGACTGGAAGCTAGAAGCTAGACACACGACGTGCTTCCTTTTTGCGTATAGTTTGCTGCGTATGCGTGAGTGTTGCTCTCTATTTTCTAAAACTTTATACACGTCAGCCGTACATCAAGTCGTAAAGGCGTGATTTTATTTCAATTAAATCCAGCAGGAAAAGAGTTACACGATGACGACTCTAATGGACATTGCGATGGAAAAGAACGGCCTGAATTAATTAGAACCGCTCTCTTGATGGCGAGTAAGAGAGAGAGAGAGAAAGAGAGTTAGTGAACGAAATTGAAAAATTACTTCCCCAAGTGCCCAATCTTATCAGCGAGCAAGAGCCAACCTGCTTACGCGTCAACTCTTGTGATGTCTGAGGAATAGGGGAAACCTGTCCCGAAGAACGACGCTCGAACGAAAATTAACCCGTCCGTGTAACTATAATTAGTGATATCCTCATCAGCGTACGGTATCGTTCAGGTCAACCACTCGCATGACGTTTCTTGCAATGCTCTTATTTTGCCGCCTTTTTTGCTCCTCTCTCCTCAGAAGTTCAAAGAAGCAATTTAATATTTAAAAATCAAGCACAAACACTGGTTCTACGCCCACCGAAGCGATGCCCACCGAAGAGAGAGCACCGAATACATGCCCTCTGATAGTGTATGTTTGTGTCTGTGTGTGGTTCGTTTGTGCAGTAAATTATTAGCCGCTACCAGTCTGGCCAGCCTGATCTGCACTAAATTAATTTCATTCACTAATTTCAATAAACTCCACTCTGGGAAAGCCGCCCGAAGAAACGAATATTTGGATTTTCGGAGGGCGCAAGTCATTGGCATTGGTTCGTTCTTAATTCCAAGAATCGCTACCAAACGCCCACCAAACAGTGAAAGGAAAGTTTAACAAACCCAAACAAAAAACGCTCCGATTCCGATGGAGCAATCTAAGAGCTGAAGATTGTTTACTTCCGGTCCATGGGGTTCGTTTTTTTTCTTCTTAGAGTTGCAGATTGCACGTGTGCGTTTCTGAAAAAGAGGGAAGCTAATTGAATGTATGCCTTCACATTCAGACCCCGGCCAGAGGTCGCAATTTTGAGATTGCGTTCCCGAGATAGCGTCGGAGCCTTTTCCTTTGAGCTTGCTCACTGACCGCCTGTT
Source organism: Anopheles merus (assembly GCF_017562075.2). Classification (NCBI taxonomy): domain Eukaryota; kingdom Metazoa; phylum Arthropoda; class Insecta; order Diptera; family Culicidae; genus Anopheles; species Anopheles merus. The sequence goes on along the minus strand of NC_054084.1, from coordinate 33,107,624 downwards.
TCTAATTACGAACGAAACGGCTGTTTCAAACGAAAAGTAATGCGGCTTCTTTTGACCGGAGCAGTTGAAACATTAGCCAATGTTTTGCTCTTGATTTATGAGTTACTTTTATGTGGTAAATTGAATCCATTCAGTATGATCGTAATAAAATCGCAATTGAATTCGATTGTAATGTCAATCGTATGTCAATCCAGGGAGAAAATCATCATAATTTCTCTGCAAAATCTAATCCTTTTCCTTGTCCGGTTCACTTTCACTAACGCCACGACGCCAAATTGTACTCCATCATCCATCAAACACCGACCGGTGATCCGGTTCGCTCATCACGGCGACGTTCTCCGGGCACAACCGACCAGCCCCCGGAGAAAGAAACAAGATAAACTTTCACTGACAAAACGGTGCAGTCAGTTGGTCCTTTTCCCATTCATCGGGAAACCGATCAAGAAATCAGCTCATCCCGGCTCAAGGTCTGCGCTCGAACAGGTCGAACTCATGACCATCCATCTCGACGACCGGCGGGCCCAGACGGATGCCGGATGCACAAACGTTAATGTGCATGTGCCACCGTCAGCACCGGGCAAATGCATTGCTCCATTCGCACGTGTCCAACCGGCGCGCAAGTCTGGACGTCCAGCGGTGCGGCCCGGTACAGTCGCAAGTCGTAAATCGTGTTTCATTCCTTACCTCCCGTGGACAAGTATGCAAAGGGTCCGTCATTAATCTGTGATGGAGCAAAACGGCGAAAGTGAAACGAACGAACGAATGAACGAACAAGCGGCAAGAAACGAGTGAGAAGGGAGCGGACAAAAGGTGCATCTCATCAATGTTTGCTGCCTTGTGACATCGCGAATTTGGCAAGGCCAGATGCTCTATTCAGAGTGTGCTCGAATGGGTTCAGCCGTAACGACCATTGGCTGCCCATTTCAAATAGCCCCAACACGCTGGAAGGTACGCTCAATGCTCACCGCCACCATTACACCGCTGACGACAGTTGCAACCCCCAGGGGGTGATGGTTGGAAGTTACCTTCAGGAGGCTGCTAGCTGTATGCAAAGGAAATGGAAACCTGCACTCCCCCCCCCCCCCCCCGGACGCTGGTGCATAATGCGCGCGCTCCGAGAAGGTGAACAGAGCACAACATACCTGTCCCCCTTCAAGGTTTGTATCCGTCTATGGTGTGCACCTGAGACGCTTTCAGATGAATCACTTACCTATGAGGAGAGAAGAAGAGAGAGAAAAGAGAAGAAAGAAACTGTTATTATTATGATAAATAGGCAAATAAATGGTTTGACTGGGAGGAATGGGCCCGCTAACGGGGAGGGCACTGGAAACACGTAATGCAATTCCATAAATGCAGCCACATGTGTGCATGTGTGTGTGTCCGTGTGTGTGCCCATTGGGATATTCTTTCCTCGGGAACCAAGTGCATCGAATATTGCAGTGAAAGTTTATGCCACACTATGAAGGGAGAACATCACCCTGCCCCTTTCGATTCGGTGGTGGGAATTGATTTCCATGTTCATACCTTGCGGGAGAAAGCGGAAAAATGCAACCCTACTAGACGGGGGAGGAGGTGGAAGGAGCAGGAAAAAGGTCTGGCACAAAAATTACACAGCCATGTCAAAACCTTTTCCATGTCAATATTTATGGCTCTCCCTTCGCGAGGAATTGGAGGGAGCCTACTCTCTCTCTCTCTCACACGCACTCTGTTCATGGATCAATTTTCCAGTTTTTCTCTTCCACCTCCTCCTCCTCCAACGTCGAGGAGCCGGCCTTTTGTCGCAGCCATCAATCACAACCATGGCCGCGGGTTTTAAATGGGCGGCCGCCCCATTGCAGCATAAATAATCTCGTATCATATGCGCATTTCTAATACCGTCAAACCGGGGGCAAACGCTGCCACGGCACGACAGTAGCATCCATACATTCAATCCACCCGGATCCAATTTCTCACACACCATTCGTTGCACAAAACATTTGACGAGAAGGGGAGGAGGAGGAAAAAAACACAGAATCCCTTTGATCACATGATTTATGCCAGATTGGCAAACATTGGGGGCCCTTCAACGCGCCAAGCCGACAAGAGATAAGCCTTAAATCTTGAATTCTGTATTAAAGCGAATGCAATGCCCTATACGTCGGCTACATTTCAACGTCAGGGGTGAAATGAAGTGAATGGCTAGTTGGAGAGGAAAAAACGGCTTATAAAGGCGGCCACATCCATCCAGGGACCTTTTTGGAGCCTCTGCAGTGTGTACCAATATCCACACACACAATGTTTCAATCTAATAAAGTTGGTGCGTTTTGCAGATTCTGTCGTCGGCGATAGCTCGCAGGCGATTGTGATTGATTTCCATCGCCACCTTTATTGCCCGACCAATGCAGTCAGTGTACAGGAAGAAGGCGGAAAGCTCCGCCACATCATAGATTTTATTTAATCTCTCTTTTGCTACCAGTTTCCAGTGCGTAGAGCATGTGTGTATGTGTCTGCGTACTGTCATAAATCATTTCTGGTTCTCCGAGGCTTCACTACTAAACCATTCCTCGCTATCCCTTATATTACACGGCTCCATTAGACCAGTGCTGAATAGCTGACGTAGAGCGCGAGTTCCCAACAAACTGTCCCCTTGCTTCGTTGTTACTTGGACAATTTTAATTGAATCAGCATCCTTCAAACAGCTCCTCCAGCCCACGAACAAGCCCACGACGCGACAGGCACCAACCACGTTGATCTTGTGCGATCTTTCTGGCCTTCCCCGTGTGTGTAACCTTCCCTTGCAATTCTTCCAGCCTTAGCTAAGCTTATCGTAACGATCCAGTCCAGTGATCGTTTAGTCGATCCGGAGATAATTCAATCGAGCGCCGTTGCGATCGAGATTATCATAATTATCGTCGATTATCGTGTTTTCCAGATTGCAACGATCAACGCTAACGATCTTTATGACAGTTCTGGCAAACGGTTCCGAACGGGATTTGCAAATGGCAGAGGCACTCCGCACAACTCTGGGATGATAGATCGATGGAAGAAAGCGACACGGCGACTTTGCCTTGGACAAATGCCGCCAGCTCACAACTCAGCTCAACATAAAAGCAAACAGAGATCTTACTAGTCTAGAGGGGGAGAACAATCAGTGGCGTTGTTACGAGTCGTCGTTACGACTCGTTTCGTTCGTTCTCCAGACGGAAAGCTCTTTCAGTCTTGTACCGATCATAACGAGAAGTTTGACCTCTCGCCGCCGTGTCGCCGTGTTTGTCGTCATAGTTCTGACAGGACGCCATATATATATAAACGGATCTGATGGACACGATTTAGTAAGTGCGCAAAGGTCTCGAGATGGATACGGTTGAGCCGTAAATCACCTGTCCACGTTAGCGCTCTTTAATGCATCGCTGCTCCAAACTACTCCACCGCAATCGGTTTCCACAAGACACGAGACACAGCTTCGGCTACTGGTTTTTAGACAAAGGCACTCCACAGAGATCACTCCAACGAAGTCAATATTTAAGGCTTAGCTTTCTACGCGCTCTAAGGTAAGCGCGCGCGAGAGGGTCTTCCTGTCAAGTTCGAGATGCTTCTCGGTAGCACCAGACGACTGGGGGAAACGTTCTGATGTGGCAATTGAAGACATTCCTGCGACGACACTCATCGGATGGACCACTTTTACCACCGGTTCGTACATCCTTCACGCTCTGATTATGCGTTGGAATTCAGCTCCACACACACGCACACACACGCACTGCTCACAAAGCTGACCTGATGGACAGTTGCCATCGCTTACCGGTGCCAACAACAAAGCCGGTGACTTGATTTCTTCCCGCCCCATGGGGGAAAACAGTGAAGCCAGACACTTCAGGAATTCTTCCGCATCGAAACTCGAGCTCTATGACGAGTGAGCCCACCGGCCCAGACCCGGGGCGCTATTCCCGGGGAGCGCTGGAAAACATATGCTCCCACCCGGACAGTGTAGCATCTTGCGCTGAACAGGAGCTGAAAAGGGGACGCGCAAAACACATCCCCGGTCGAGCAAACGCAACGCGCATCGCCATAATTGTCAGGTTGCTTGCTGCTGGGCTGCTCAATTCCAGAAGCCCGCAAAGCAACGCCCGGCTCGGCATTTATCGTCAATTAGTGATTGCTGTTTTTATCGCCATCATTAAAGTAAAAAGATCCGCACACTCGATGTGTGTGTGTGTGTGTGTGTGTGTGTGTGTGTGTGTGTGTGTGTGTGTGTGTGTGTGTGTGTGTGTGTGTGTGCGTGTGTGTGTCGTCAACGGGTTTCTTAACAGTCGGAGAAACAGCTTCAACGGGCTCAAAGCGGGAAGAACAGAGCAGAGCAGTTTAGTTGAACAGCTTTTAAAGCACCATCACGCACACAAAAAGGTGGTTCGGTTCTCATCGACTCTAATCGGTTCGGAAGACATCCTCTCTTTCTCTAATGACACAAATTATTCGTGTTTTTAATTAAGCTGAAAATTAATCGTTCCAAAGTCGACCGTGTCCTTTCACCTTGCGTCCAAGCTGGTGCTGCGCTTGGTGGCATTCAAATACTGTTCGTTAGTGACGTTGCTCTTCAGTTTTATGGCATCCTCAAAATGGTAACTGACCTTATCGAGTGGTGTTGTGTTTCATATCACCACCAACAACAACAAAAAAAAAAAACAGTCCCCCTGAGTAGTGCTTATCACGTCGGACGATCGCTTGATCATTGTAATTTGAGCAATGACCACCTCAAGCTTCTTGAAGTGAATCGCACGATTTGTTGTTAAGCGCAATTATTCAAAAACCGCATCTGCAAAGTGGACTCACCGATAAGCACTACTCGTTAAAAGCCGTGTATGAAGGTGCTTCAGGTGCAGCCACTCGTTGCAACGGTTTCAATCTGCTTGAGGGCCCAGGCCAAGTCCGCTCTCTTCATTCACACCAAGCGGCGGTGCACATGCTGATAGTGATGTATTTTGTTGATTGGTATTGATAAATCTCGATGCTGGAACTGTAGCCGCGGCATAAAACCAGTTCCATTGTGGCATGTCCATTTTGGACGTCGTCGCCGGCTATTTTCAGTGGAGGTCGCTCAAGACACTTATCATCGCACGGGGTTTCTTTTCAATCACTGATCATATCGCTGGAACTGTTTTGAGGTTGCATTGGCTAGTTTTAGTGCAATGGTGTTTCGAACATCTGGATAATTAATCTCACTTTATTTTAAAGTGCTACGGTACATCATTTAAATCATGCATGGAAGGTCTTTTTCCAGTTCAAAAATCCTTCCAAAAGCTTTTTTAGTTAATCCTTTCAATACCAGAGATATCTAAATGATATTAAAGGTAATCAGACTTGCTTACATCTTGCACGAACAACCAAGCTTCCCAAGTCCAAAGAGGACACAAATCCAACAACCAGACAAGATGTAATTATAAATATTGATCCATCCATCTGGCACTTCCACCCATTCCGCCGAATGAAGCGTGAGAGATGAAATAAAGGGGATTTATGAGGACCATGACACATCACACCGTGGAACTGTCGATGGGAGAGTAGCCAAAGGGAACTAACGAACGCTGACCAGAACAACCATCATACCACCGGCAGCATACTGATGAGTGATGTACGGCAAAGGTAAAACAAGATGATGACTATCGCCCCACATCATGCGTCACACGAGTTGCACAAACATTGCCCCGAAGGATGTGTCTTTTCCGCAGGACGACTGATATTTCGCAAGAACCGTTTCCAATTAAACTTCCGCATTGCCCTTCTCCCCATCCCGTGGTCTGGTTGAAGTCGTTCGATAGCGGCACACTAGCCAAGGGCTACCTCGGTTCTATGCGTAGCTTTCGTCACGTAACCACGATTGAAATGCATAGCAGGTTGCATGGGCGGTGTGAAAATTCAATTAAAAATGTTTTTGGCCCAAAATCGTGCGCATAGTCGTCCTTGCGTAGTGTCCAGAGAGAGAGCGCGCAGGAATCGATTTTGATGGGCAAATTAAAACACGTTCCCGGTGGCAGATGGAGAGCAATTAAAGTGATTTTAAAATGTTACTGTAGTACGTGTGCTGTATCGCAACTCGATATGGTTTATGGGCAAGCGAATAGTTTGATATAAAATATTGCAATTTCCATCCAAAGTTCATGCATTGTGGAAATCACGTGCATGGCTGAAGTGGTTTGAGTGGTGATGGAACTGAAATCCTAAAGGTAAGCTTTTATGCTGTTCAATCCTACCCCTCCACAGTAATGTTTGCTCATTATTGTTTCTGTTTTCAAGTACCTTAATGATGGACTAACGTCTCAAAATCTTAAGTAAAGACTCGAGCTAAAAGACCACCATGTTTACAAACGAAGTCCGTCTCCCGTTCGAACGAAGTTGTGTTTTATCCTCTTATTGACCTCTTGTCGTTGCTCTGGGAACGACTCTACCTACAGCCGCTGCTTGCCTTAAAGACCGCTTAAATATTGTCGTCTCTTTACGTCGTTGATAAGTCGTCGAGTCGAGAGACTTCTCCGAGACGCTTGCTCCACCTTTACCTTCCTCGTCTGCATATCCACCATTAAAATCGATGTCTATCGAATACGACATAATCTTCCACTCGGTAACTTCTTTGCCGACTCTCGGGTGGAAAAGACGCACCAAACGAAAGAGGGGAGTTCACACATTAATCCTTCCTACTTCTCGATGGCTTCTATGCGCTTCAAACGTTCTACGGCGCTCACTTACCATTACACGACGCTGCTGCAAGCACTACTTCATGTTTTCATTTAATGTTTACTCCAATCGAAACACACACACGCGTTCGTTATTTTACATGCATTCAAGCACCAGCGCACCTGAGTGAAGTGCCGTGAGCTGTTTCGGGCGCTTTTAAAATGTACTCGAGCAGCGTTGCTCACACGGTGGAACTCCATGTTAATGGTTTTAACCTTTTACCGACCCGCGCATAATAACCTATTTTCCACCAATTTTACCGACGTCTTTTCCGCTTTTGGATAAGCCATTTCCATCCCGGCACCGTTTGGCCCTTCCTCGACGTCAACCGAACCATGTCGAGGCAAGATCAATCGAAGATGTGCGAAGATGCCGATCAGGGTTGTGGGATGGGAATGATGATGATGATGATGATGATGAAACCGATGATGTAGGTGGTCATATGCAATGTAAACCTTGTACGTACTCCCGCCATCTCGCCCTTGCTGGAATCAATCAAATTGGATGCTGTAATGAGCGGCAATTTGCTCGCCCATACGAACCAAACCCATCAAAACCCAAGCAATCAATTAGGGCTACGAAGATGGCAGCAGAGCTTGCAACAGGTATCATACGAGACATATGCTTCTCTGATGGTAGTGGTAGTAAGATCGTGAGAAGGTAATTTTTTCAACTCTTGCAGTAATAATTTTATATCATAAGCCATATTGACAATATGGCAATGGTACAATTAACCTTCGATCGGTTAACTCGAGGTAATAATGCTTACTAAAAGCATTCTGGAACACCAATGGGTCGCATTCGATCATAACAACTCACTCCGAACGAGGCAAACATTCTTCAAGGGTGCCGTCTGGTACCAAAAGAATAGATGGCGCAATATTGGAGCCCTTTCAATCATAGCACACCGGCAACTATTGAGGATAATGTCTTTTAAAGTCGTTAACAATTGCCTTAGCGACAGATGCAGTGCAAAGGCTACGTTTGAAAACCATCGTGCGCGCGCTCGCTCGCCTGCTGCAATTCGCAATAGGAGCACCATATAAACACGCATTAAAATAACCATTTCAAGTTTTGCGCAACCGTTGTTACGATGCACACGGTAAGGTGGAATGCGCAACCCAAACGCACCCAGTGCTTTTGATCATTTGAATATTTATGATCGCTGCACCGGAGCCGCACGGTCGAAGAAAACGGGGCTACGAGATCTTAAACGGGACGGGTATCTTCCGCCCAGAGCTAACCATCGCTAATAGACGTCGAACTGAACGAGCTAATTTATTGGCAATTCGCAAGGAGTTAGAGCGCTGCATTATGAATGCAATATGAGGGAAGGTCGCCGATGCAATCAGTCGCTGTTTTATGACGGCCACGAGGCAATACGATCGTTCAAGCGCAATTGTAGCGCTCTTTGTTGTCGTCGTCGTCGGACGAAGTTCGCCCAATGCCCGCACCTCGAAAGACGCCAGCAAACCAAAAAAAAACATAGGTGAAACACCTTCCATTCAACGAAATTAACATTCAAGACACGCATTAGTAGATAAACAACCGCTTGAAAATACAACGTACAGAAGAAGAAAGGTGCAGACCCGAGCATGAAGCATCGCGGAATTCGCAGTGCTTACAGTGAATCGATTAGCAAAAGATCATGGCTGATCATGCCGATCATCTCGTCTTTCAAGTACGCACCGATCAGCATCATGACAGAAATGTTCATCGAAATAGGATCTAATGATCTGTTATGGACACCACCATCGAAGCGAAGTCACTCGTCACACTGCCACAACGAGCTGATAAGTGGAAATGTCCCGAAATGGACCGCTGGGACCGGGCGGGCAGTGCGTTTGCATAATGTCAACGGTTTAAGGCCGCATATGGACCACCCCGCAGCCCGACCGGTGGCCGTTGTGGAATGTTTGGCATTGGCTTTAGGGTGCACAGTTAACAGTGTGTCCCTCCGTTTGTGTTTCAAGGTGTTTGCCGTGTAGAACTTGTAGATTTATGGGCTAAATGCGAGCAAGCGCACGATCCTAGGCACCATCGAGTGAACGGTGAGAAACGTCCGGCTGCTACCACTGACGTCCAAATTCAAATCAGCTACCCTTGCACGGAACGACATTCCAACACTTGCGCTAATATCTGGCTCGTTCACTCGCAGCATCTGGGGGGAACTGAGGCTATGCAAAACGATCTACCCTCCACCGGGGTGACATTTCGAAACGAGCACGATCGTCGTGATGGACTATGATTAGTGAGCGGCAGCGTGTACTGATACAATGTTGAAGTGTTCGACTTTATCCGCGTAAACTCGACCCAATTGATAGCTGCTGGTGAGAGCCGGAACGGGATCCAGCTTCCCGTTTCATATAGGAAACAATAAATCCTCAAACGCTTCAATCGCAATCGACTTTGCCCCGGTCACAGATTGATTAGATCGTGCACCGTTTCGGAGACATCTGGAACGAACTCCAATGTCAACGAACTGGACACCGCCTGGGGAACGGAATATGAAGGCTGGTCGTGTGCTTCTGGGATTAAGATCTCCTCTCTTATTCTAACCCCTTTCATATCTGTGTCTGTGTGCGGCTCGGTGGTTTTGTTTTTCTTCCCTTCCCGATCCACTTCAGTGGCACACAGAGACGTCCCAGCAGAACCTGTTCTGCTCCCGTGCTCTTCCCTGTCTCCAATGACCTGCCAATCAACGACCGAGAGACCAAACGTTTGTGCATTCCTTTAGTCGGCATTTGGCATCGCGGCAGCTGACTCGGTGGGTGCATGTCTGTGTGTGTGTGGTTTTATTTTTACACCACCGAAAACCAGATTAAACGGGACTTTGGCGCAGCGGACCGTTCTATTTTGGCAACAGCATGCTGTGTGAGCGGCACGGGTCGGGAATCCGTTATCAAATGCGAGAGACAAACGCTTGGACGGAACCCGCTGGCATTGGGTTCATAATCACCACACGCGAACGGTGTCGTTTAACGACTCCCGCAGGACTGCAGTGTTTCGTTCGGGGAGAAGCCGTAGATTGAGGCGAGTAGGACGTCACAAACAATGCCAGAGGACACAATGCATGTCCACCATTCATCGTGGTAAGTACTCCGTAGAGACAAACATAAATAAAGCTTCCACCAGGTGCCACCATAATGACAACTCCATCTCTCTAGCTTAATGTTCTTATCAGTCCCTGTAGACTGCTTGATAAACGCGCTGGGAGCTTCGGCAAAACTGTAGGTCACGGCCATATTTGCAGAGTTTCATTAGGGTTTTATCAATTTGTTGTTCCTTTTATATTTTACTTCACACCTCTGGTTGAGATTAGCTTATCCGATCGTGATACGATATTAAATTATTGACACTCCGGGAGGGAATATAACACCCGGTTATGAAACCGTACAGGCTCACCAGACCGAATCTGGTCGCATACAGGTGTCTGGTGGTCTAAAACGAACACAAAACCACCTGAGCTAACAAAGAAAGAGAGAGAGAGCGTGAAAAAATGTTTCAAATTTAATTAAATCTCAGTCCGCGCCCCGAAACATCCCAGCTCCAATCTCGGGGAGGTCTCGGTTTGTTTCCGAAGGGGGTTATTCTACCTCCACTTCAAACGTTTATTCGGCAGGTGTTGTGTTCTGTTCTGCTCCCCGTCTCTCGTCACCCTCTTTCGCTTTGGATCCGATTACCATTTGGAAAAACACGACCGAATCAATCTAATTTCCGGCTTGCCTGCCCGAGCAGTTTTGAGAGTCAGGTCATGATTTCCGGTCCAATGAATACCGTGTACCTCCCGTGCTGATCGAAGCAAACTCGAAATCGAAATCGGAGCAGGATGCTTGGATGCAATAAAATTTTGAATCTATTCCCGAAAAACACGCTTCCGATGCACCAACGATGCAACGATGTTCTGTGATTGTAGCCATGGATGCCCTACAGCCATCGCTGTGTGGGATTGATTTCACCACGCTTGTGTTTCTGTGCCTGTGACACGCAAACGTAGTGCCAGTGGCTCTCGACTCTAAAGACTGACCGTAGCTGTTTTGAATACAATATAGAAGTGTTCAACCTTCCGGTTTGATTCCTTTGCTGATCACAGGCCGCTGGCACCGGGTTAAAACAAATTAAGTTGTTTGTGTTGTGTTCGCCACAACAATCTAGTACGAGCGAGTCCATCCCACAATCATTCGTCAGGTGTACATCAAACGAGAATTTAGAAGAGATGAGTAAAAAACACATCTACGTGGCTACCCACAGCACACACAGCACATACACACACATCCCACTAAACCATCCCGTTTTGCGCTCGGATGCTGATTAGTTGCGGCTAGTTTGCATTCTACCGGCAAAGCACCCGAATCTAGAAGCACTAACGAGAGGAGCACGGGATTTTTTGCGGTCAATGATTATATGCTACCGAATCGAGCGAGTTGAATTCGATACGGCCTCGAGCCCGCCAAAGGGGGCATAAATAATTTGCGGTACTTTCAACCTGCTATCTATTCCCACAAACTTCTAGCAGCGAGGTGCTTAGACCTCGTCCGTAGATGTTAATTCCCTGCCACAAAACCGGGTCTAGGCGTTTGCCGTTAAATGTTGGTCAACAGAGTGTCTTGAAGCACAGGCACAGGAAGCACTACGAGTGCAAAGTTCTTTAAATTGGTACGATTCGGAGCCGGTGCCAGTGTGTTTCGTAATCAATCCTAAATGGGTTTGCCAAGGCAGGGAATGTGAGAACGTATGCGCAGAAAAGCAGAGCTCTGAATTCCAATTTCGTCCATTACGCTCTATCGCTCTGATCATATGGTCTCTAACGATTTGATCAAATCTAGAGCTTACGTTTCAAATTTCCATCCGGTTTTTGGGAATGGTTGTCTTACGAAAAAGGGAAGCCCCCGGTGGCTCATTTTACCTTTTCCAATCTAGAACTATTCCCGATACAGAAATGTTTGGGGCACACTCAATTGCCGTCCTATCAAATCCCCACAACTTTCGGGTGGCCTCAAACAAAAAAACGAGCCATCCAACCTTTTCGGACATTGAAGTGTTCTCTGTCGATGGTGGGGCTTCTTCAACCGTGATTTGATGTTTGTTTTATGTGCGTGTTTTTTTGTTGTATCGGGGTTTCTCTTCTCTTTACTTTGCTCGAATCGGGCCTGGTGCCCAGTGTAATCAACCTGGGCGGTAACGTAAATGTTTACTTTAGTTTTTCGATCAGGAAGAAGTTTTTTATCTTTGATTTGGGAGGGTTGTCTACTCCACACCGAGTAAAAGTAAATGAAAAAGGAGAGCAAAGGGTTACTCCCCCTGAAGACGATTCAAACTCTGGGAGTGGGGAGTTGTGCTTCAGTGGAATGGGTGCACTTTTTGGGGTGGTCTTGGCAAGAGAGACGTCAATGACACATTGACGTGAATCAGACATGCTGCTCAAACATCAGAGAATCGAGTAAATTGTCCCGAGTCCGAAGTCGCTTTAGTCCCCCCCCCCCCTCCCCACCACCTTTGAATTGACCCCTCCGACGAAATGCCACACATTTGTCCGTTTCACAAATTGAAGAAGTGCAGCAACGGAAAGATCATGTAGAAGAATGTCCTAAAGATGATAAGGTAAGTGCATTTTTGGATGATATCAATTCAAGGCCAAACCATAATTTCACCGTATAAAATATTTCAACGTCATCGTTCCTACCTCATATGTCATGAGAAGATCAAACGCTTAGGCTCCGGCGAGATTCGAACTCACGATCTCCTGTTTACTAGACAGGCGCTTTAACCAACTAAGCCACGGCGCCGCTTGCTTTCCCACTGGCTATTCTTCAATATAAACTCCACTTCAACGACCGTTCGCACGCGTGCAGTGGACCGACAACAAGCTCCCTTTTCATAACACACACGCGCACCCAAACGAGAACCACTCCCACCCCAAGATGACAAGGGATAAAGTGAAAGGGAGCCAAAAATAAGCTCCCCCCAAACGCCCCACCCCGAAGGCTGAGCTGTTTATTTACCGACCAACAAACTGCTCCGCGATCGTGATCGTTCAATGGGATCGTTTCATTAGCAACCGGGGCCACCCCGGCTATCTTCATTTGTCCACCCGTTATTTATGGGTCTCTGTGTACAGCTAATATTTTGAATAAAATCTCGAGCATTACAGGATGATTTATTCGCGTTCCCACTTGCACACCCCGAACGAGAAAATGGAAACAAGCCAACCAGCCAGCCAGTGTCCAAAACACGTTGTCAGCGGGTTCCACAACTCTTCTGCCCGATCGATTCCCAATTAATCATCGATCGGTACGATATTTCAAACCTCTTCTTTCTATGCGCCCACCGTGGTCCGTTTATGCTGCCTGGTCCTCCGTGGGATGCTCCTCTCATGGGAGAAGAAAGTGAAACGTGTGTACGCGTGTGCCTCGCGGCATAAGGGACAAACCAAAGTCGAAATCTCAACCCTATCCTTCGTCGTTGAGCGGTGCGCGCGCGCACACACAGAGGCGGCGAAAGTGGCGCAGCATCGCGGTGGAAAATTAATGACAACAATTAGGCGAAATCTCGCGCGCAAGCATGCATTCGGGGGCTCCGCTTGCTCGCGCGCTCGTTCGCTTACATGCTCGTTATGCTTATTTTCCCATCCAACCGGGGGGTCAATTTTCCATCGCCCTCGGAACAAAACCCTCCCGTTTTGCTTTGACCGCGTGTGCCATACGCATCCCGGCAGCGAACAAGATAGCGCGAAAGAACTCTGCCCTCTTCCTTTGCTCGGTGCTCCAACACGCCGAGGGACAGTACACACACATATCTACAGAGACACACATTTTCTCGCATTTGTAGCCCGTGATTAACGACTAGCACGGCATATTTTTCTCTAGCGATTTATCATCACATCGTTCCCGGTCTTTGCGCTCTGTTTCGTCGTCTATCCGCTCGGTTACTAGACTCGGGCTACTAGGCGGAAACGAGAAGAAAGTGAATGCATGGTGGCTCTCTCTCCGCTTTACGCCGCTTTACACCGGATGTGCAAGTGCAAGTGAGTTATGGGACACAATCTTCACAGCCCATGGGTAAAACAGAGCCTCTGTGCGCGATCAAACACTGCTTTCGTTTCGAGTGTTCGTGCCCAGAAGAACAGGAACAGTATCATCACCGACCAAACAGGTGTCGAAGGGCGGCAAGAGCATGTGGGCGATATTTTCACCGCGCACCACCGCTTGTGTCGTGTCGTGGGTCAAATGAATTATTGAATTTTATAATTTCCCACTGCCCATCAAAACCATCCCAAACCGAGCGTGAGGTTTCGGGTGTTTTGCTTTCGTCCCATTCCAAGCCCTCCTCCTCAAAACCGTTTTGTATCACATCGCCACCCGCCGCGATGTCCGGTTGATGACCCTGAAAATTATACACAATCTATTAGCATAAATTAAGCCCCAGCAGTGTCCCTTTCTTACGCAGCTCCGAAAAAAAGACAAACGCCTAACGATTACCTCGCTCTATGATCGCAAGGGTGGTTTTTTGTGTGACTGTGTGCGACGAGGTGGTCATGTTGTAACCTCACGAAGTTCGTAAAAAAGTGGTATTCTTTTATTGTCACGATAAAAAAGCGGAACACGACATAACTCTTGTGGGGTGGGTTTTTTAAAGGTACATACACATGCCTGCCCCGTGGAAATCGGGCGCGTTGTTGCGTTAAAACAAATCAATTAAAATATGTTAATTTCTTGTACCGGTGACATCGATGTAAATAAACGATGCGCGAAGGGGGTATGGAGGGTTATTTTAGTAACAGGGCAATTGGGTTGGTAAATGTTAGCGAGAGAGTCGATCTAGTTCATTAACAGGGCTGGGTTTAAGGAAAGGAATTTTGATCCTTTTTTCAACACAAAATTTCAGTTTTTTTGGCTATATTTCGTCACAAAATGGCATTCCTTTGGTTTGGTTTGCCTTGGTCTTCTTTTGTGTTTCGAAACTGTTAGTTTTGAAGCATAATATGTTCATGTTTAGGGGAATTTCCACCAACAAGGAAAGTTTAGAAATCAATAACAGTATATATCACAATAAAACAAGTTGAGAAATCTCCGAAAATCATACATGAGCCTACAACCACTTCTCAACCACTGAATCGAATAACTCCCAAAACACCAATACCCAAAACAGCACCACAAACAAATCACCCATCAACCCACCGCCACGGGAAACCATCTCAAAAAGCAATAAAGTAGAAAAGCAATCGAACGTCTATTTACCCACAAACCCAACTAGCATTTACGGCTGGTTTAATTTTCTTCCAAAACAAACGTTCCCTTCCTGCTCCCTCTAAACTCCTGGATAAGTGTCATTTTAATTGGTCAAACCTATTGGGATGCTGGTTAAACTGGCGGGTTACATTCAAAGAGTGAACGGTATTGCCTCACGTCGGATGGCGTTTGTGACTGCATGATGCCGGACATTATGCAAACAATCATCAATACCAAAAACGTACGCCGCAATTGCGCAAACGATCTACCTCCGGCTGTAGCATCCTCCGGCGGATAGAGGAGGAGGAGGACGAGGTAATCGTTTTTACAAAACAACGATCCCGCGCTCCTCCCGCCCAATGTGGGATGGTCAATATTTAGCGAAACGCACGGCCCTAGTGTGGCGGTGCTCCCGCAGCACCGCAGCCACAATAAATAAACCTTACGGTGATTAATTGTTCCATATTTAAATCTAAATTGCATCATAAACATCGGCCGGTCGGATGGCTTTCGGCTGCACTTGTTACCGATCCGGCCGGTTTCACGGGAAAAAGCGATTCGTGTGGGTAAACCCTACAGAGGTTACCCACGTTTGGGAGGGTGTTTGAATATGTCAAAACATTTCGCCCGTTCAGACGATAAGCGTGGCAAAGTGCATTTTACGAGAATGTCCATCGGGTTACAGGACGGGCAGGTACTTGGCCCGCGAGATCGAATGCACTAGGCAGGCAGTTTATGGCGTCATTTCTGGCCACTCGTTTCGCGAACCATTTAGGGTTTTTATACTTATTTCGGCATTAGCGTATTATAGCTCTCTTGCTCGCTGTGATCCAACAACAGCCCAAGTACAAGTGCAGTTTGCCAGTGCGTATGCACATTCGTTATGCACTTGTAGCTCATGCATTATGCAATCGGAGGCGGAGAGAGGCCCGGTTTGCTGTGCGATCGTCCGCAGACCGTAGCAATCTATTGCGCGCGCCCATGGAATGCCATCTACTCAGTCCCCTCAAACAAACGCGACCACTCCTTCAGCGATGCATCACGTGACGGCGATTTCACGGACCCAGTCGGCCAGGCGGACAAGAATGTCGAATAATGAGATGTATACCCAACCAGCGGCCTGGAGCACTGCGTGGAGTTGGGAACTGCGAAAGACCTAAACTGAGGCTCATCTCATCTGCAACGTTGCATCGTGCTCCACGTAGCGAATGCAGTAGCGGTGGAATACGATGGTCAGGAACTATAAATTAGAATAAAGCATATCATATTACTATGATTGGCAATTTAGCATAAAACGTGACGAAAGCAGATAGGCCCCGTACACACAATGAATGGTGAAGCGGGGTTTGCTGGTGGGTTTTGCGCCCTTTGCTTAATTTTCTCTACCCTTTTGCTATTGGAGGATTTATGATGGCGCATGAACAGCGTTTGCGTGTGTTTGTCTGTGTCGAAATATAGTTTATTTCTTGCTGTGGGAACAAGGGAAAATCAGTTCTCTTCAACATACCGAGGAAACATCGAGAAAAGCATCGCCTGACTGGGTCGTTTCTAAGCTTGCCAACTGACACAAGCATCGGTGGTTCAGTGGTAGAATGCTCGCCTGCCACGCGGGCGGCCCGGGTTCGATTCCCGGCCGATGCACACTTCTATTTTTGTTTTTGAATCCAAGTTAAGATTACACAATCAACGAGAATTAAAACATACTTCGATGGTTTTTTTTGCCTTATCAGCATACTTCGAGGCATGTTATGACTAATCTAAGCCCAAACCGATTAACAGTTAGCACCTTCTTATCAGCGCAGATTTGGTACTTTATGACCGAAATGCGTCTCTCTCTCTCTCTCTCTCTCTCTCTCTCTCTCTCTCTCTCTCTCTCTCTCACTCTGTGTCATGGCAAATGCTGCGTGAGTTTAATAACCTTGGATTAGGTTGTTTGATAATGGCATCACTGGCTATTTATATACTCATTCATTTAGAATGTGATGAAATTAAGCGAGCAAACATGTGCCGGAACCCCATAGCAACTCGTTGCTACTCCAAAATGAAGTCCTTTCTAGTGTTTGTTCCACTGCCCCTAAACAGACAACACTACTCCACAGTCAAAACGGTTCGCTCGCATCGCAAACGGCACGGCACCAGTGTGTGCCAGAATGTTTCATTTGGCAGAATAAATCAAAACCATGAAGTAGATGAGCTATGTTAACAATTACGCTTTGCTCTAGCGGAAAAGTCAACCCCCCAGCCGTTCCTTCCATCCCCTTTTTGCTAAAACATAATCACAAAATTGGTGGAGCCTTCGCCCAAAACCGGCCAACCGGACGAGAGAGCGGGTGAAACAAATTATACTTTTCAGTTGCAGTTGCAGTTGGTGCAAACACTGCTGCAACTGGCACCCTCCTCCCTCTGTGTCTGAGGTTGCAATTGCACGAGTCGAAGAGCTGCAATTTTAGGAGACAAAAACAGACAGGAGAAGACTAGGCTTCGTTGTGGTTTGATGCTACTACCATCTGCCAGCAAAGCACACTCTGTGTACGACCCTACGTGCTCTCTCTCTCTTCTGCTCGAGGCTTTCACCATCATCACGCTCAACAAATCATGTTATTCCGAATGACGACACCGGAAACAAGATTATCTTCCTAAAAGTACCGCCGCCGGCAACCGACAGGATTTCTCGGATTGCAGAGAGTGAGGTACACGCTGGGGCAATGGCAAATGTTTAGTCGCTTTAGTTGCCAGTGAGTTTAATAACGCTGCCCGCTCTGCAAACGTTGAAGGGGAGATGGGCTTTCACCCAGATTTTCCATTTCGCACTACAAAATGCAGCTTGTGCGAAGACTTGGGCAGTGAGGCATTCTGGATGAGGGGTTCAGGAGTTCAGAAGTCAACCCAACAAGTCCTCGATGCACTTTTCCCCCCCTGCTTTGCATTGAGGTTTCGGTTTCGGTGGTTTTCGGACGAAGCCTTGGACCTTTCCGGGGTGGGATAGACCATTTCAGTTGAAAATGGCCAGCCCGACCACCAGCCGACACGCGGATTACAGTTGATAAAGTAAACACGACAGCATAACACATATCTCCCTCCCCCACTCGCCATTCGTCGCTCACTCTGTCAGCGTATCCATCGGTATAAAATAATGCCGCACGAACCTGATGGTAGCGATGTTTAATTCGTGTGTATTTATGTCAAAGGCAATAATTGGCCACTGAAGTAGCATCGGCTTATGCCGTCCGATTAAACAATGTTACCGCGACTCCGCCAACCGCTCCACACACGAGGTTTCTACCTCTTATTCGTTACAATGTCCGCTAATGGCTGGAGGCTGCCTTTTGGTGCCTATCGTCCACCAAACAACCAAACATAGTCAAACAAAATCCTCGCCACTCTCCACGCTGTATGTTCCCGTGCACACTGCCGGTGCCGGTGACATTGGTTAGCGACATGAGGCAGCGTGTGTATGAGTGAGAGAAGGAGCTAAAAATTATGCTGTCCCCAACCACTCCACGTACGCAATGTAGGCGCACACAGATGTCAAGCCGCGATCCATTCATTGCAAATTTCCGATGGTCAAACGGGTTGGCGCCGGCATCAGCATGGCGCCAGGCGTGTGTGGTTTCGCACACATTCGCCTGGCTCGTGGAAGCATTGCGCGAAAATAAGAAGAAGAAGCCATGGAAGAAGGGACGCGGACGTGGAGAGATGATCTTTATTGGTTTACCAGATCGCTGATCTTTTCCGCAGCGCCACATTCCATCAGCGCGCGCGCTCACATACACGCAAGCCAGTCGATCGGCCGCAAGCGCAAGGGTCGCGCACAAAGAGGCAAATGTGACGAGACGACACTGTCTGTTGGCCTTGTCAGCGTATCGATAATTAAAAAATTGCGTCCTCCAACCTCCTCTCGCTCTCTGTCTCGCTCCATCTCTTTTGCCATTGAAACATTAATGTGCATGCAACATGGGGCGGGAGGAGGCATGCAAATATTTTTACAACTACTGGCCATTGGCAAAGGCCACACAAAAGGTGATCGTCAAGTACTGCTTGCTATTGAAACGCGTCCTTCTGTAAGTTGCTCGTTGAATGCTATAGAAGCTTGCTGAAGGTAACATGGGGTAATGAGCTGAAGCTGTTGGGTTCATCAGTTACGTTCGAACTTGCAATGAAAAATACATTTTCAAAGAAAATATTAAAATAAGGTACAGTTTTTTTTCATATTCCTTGTTTTAATTCTTTTTTTCCTGATTATATTAGTTTATCTTCCTTTTTCATGTTTTTATTTTGTTTTTTTGCTTCTTTCTTTGAGTCTAATTAGTATCTTTATTATTCCTTTAGATTTTTATTTAGAACTATAAATGTTTCCCATACTTTTCATTTTTTTTATTTTGTATTTTTTCTTTACTCTTTTAAGATTTTCTTCAGGTTTTGTGTTTATTCTTCCTCTATTATATTATCTTTTTCTTATGATATTATTATTATTCTTGTGTTTTCAGCATATTAAATTTATCTTTAATTGTTCTTCTCGGATTGTTTCATGCTTTTATTATTTGTTCTTTCATTTCTTTCATCATCCCATCTTTCTTCATTCAATTTCTTCATTTCCTCGTTCTTCATTTCAATTCATCTTTTTCTTCTTTTCATTTTTATCTCTTCTTAATTATATTGCTTCTTTGTCCTGTTTTCATTTTGTATTTTACTCTTTTTGATTTATCCTTCTATTACATAAAAATTTATTTATGTATACCTTTTTTCGTCACCCTCGATATTTACAACAACTTTTTGTATTTTTCATAACGCTTCAAAGTTGTGTCGCACAAAACGTTTAATTTTAAGCTCCGAACACATATTTCAAAATCCATAAAAAGGATCCACAATGCTCCCCAATCCCCTGTGACTGGAATAAATTTCCTTCAGCAGTTTGATACATTCAGTATTGCTCATTCCTTTTTACCGCACACCGATTCACCGCTAATGTTACCCATTAGCGTGCACCAAGTTATGAATAGGTACCATTTTCACCCGCTACACATCGCTACACTACGTCCACACCGCCCACTGTCGAGGATGACGAGGATACATGGTGCGTGGCAAAATCAATGTGGTCCATCTATCGAACAATTATACACTCTAACAACGGTCGTTGGCAAAACCAAAATGCAACATGCACTCGATGCAAAAACGCATCCTAACCTGTCACGGTGGGTGGGAATGGGTGGGGGGGCTGGATGGAACACACTATAGCTATAGTTGTTCGCGAGAGTCCATTGCAACTCCGCATCGTGGTGCGTGTGTGTCATGCGAGATGCGTGATAAGCAACACATGGACCGGGGCTCGACAGATGGTGCTGTGTGCGGTGGCTTTGGCACTTGTGCAGTGGTTTCAAATGACTCCATACTGTCGTGCACACGAACACAGCATCCCACCACAACCAACCCAACCCACCCACCGACCGGTTAATGATCGAAGTGGTGAATTATTTTCATCTGACTGCTTGTAATTAAATGCCATCGGCACAAGAGCAGCTGTTGCAAGCGCGTCGGGATGATGAAGGGCATACATTGGTCGTGTTTCTGTGTGTGTGTGTGTGTGTGTGTGTGTGTGTGTGTGTGTGTGTGTGTGTGTGTGTGTGAGTGCATTCAAGTGCAGGTTGCAATTGAGTCGGATGTGGTGGGGAACGGGAGTGCGAACCATGCCGGTACTTGCTTTGTTAGTCGTGTCATATTAAACAGAGCATCCGCTCAATACCCCTGAAGCCCTGGATGGGTCGGGTTTTGTGATATGCTTTTGACGTTATTCAAGCACCGTTGACGGGTTAACAATGGATGGGCGAGTTTCCTTTCAACATCTTTCTCAACGCAATAAAAAAACAAGCGAGCTCCGTGCTCATTTTATTCAACAGTTTCGTCCACCGTTCGCGACCGTTTCTTTTCGAGCGACTCATTATTGAAAGTGAAATTTATTCAAAAAATGCCTCAACGCTACTGTGTACAAAGCCGCTCAAAATCGTCCCATCATCTGCATAATTACCGTCGCATCGGCATCGTTCGGTTTCGTAACAAAAAAAAAAGGTGTGAGAAAATGAATCACTGATCAGGCGTGGGTCTCATCTTAAGCCTCCGCCGTCATTTCCATCACAATAACGACGCGAACGGTATCATTTCCCATCCCAGGTCCCGGTCCAAAAGGTGAGCTAAGGGTACGCGAACCATGTGACAAACACAGTATCTTCCACACCCTATGCCACAAGCGCAAGGGGGGGAAGAAAGAAAACAAAACGAAACCCATCTATGCGCCCCCGTCATTATCATCATCACAAATCACACCATCATTTCACCCGGAGGCCGAACGGAGTTCGAACAACGGTCCCGAGAACTGATGAACTTTAAATCGTGAGCGTGAGCTCACTCGTCTTCCATTTCCCAGGGGTGCGCGTGTGTTGTTTATTGCGCTTTTTTGACTAAACCAAATGCCCCACTGAGGACTGGTGAATAGTGTATAATCTATCGGATTTGGACAGTGCAACATAAAAACGATTGCGAGACGCTGGGATGATGATCCCCGAGAGGTGGAAGTCGTGGAAATGGCAGCAAGATTAATGCATTCCCATTTATCACACGCATGTACGACGCATGTTTAAGCGTTGTTCAAGCGAAAAAGGGGGAACCATTTTCCGACGATCACTATTAACACGATCGCAGGAAGGAAGGAAGGCGGGCGGGCGGGTATTTCGATCCAGACACGATCATCTGGCATTGGCAATGTCACTTTCTCACAGCCTTGTTGCTTACGAGCGTTTACAGCTGTGCGAGAAATTCATATTTCTCCAATGTCAAGATCTGGGGCTCAAGATCGGATGCACGCATAAAACGCGCCCCTCCCACGTGAATCATGTCTTTGGGTCTTTGGGGAAGGAAAAGGGGGAGAGTTTAAGAGCTCTGTGTGTGTGTGTGAGTGCCAGTGACGGAATGCGGATTAACGGATGGTAAGCGTCACTGTCCGAACGAGATCGACGCGGTCAGAGGAATCTTCCAGACTTGTTGAGGAAGATGTATAAATGGACGCCGACTCACCAATTTACATACAGATCTCCCACACTCATTCTTCCACAAAATCTGGACATCGGCCAGGGTCATTGACTCGGGGAAATTTCACAAAAACAACAAACATATTTAAAAAAAGCGTTCGAAATACTTCTCAAAAGAATGTGTCTTTCGAATTGATTTGAGTTTCATCTCCAAGAAATAAACCAAAAGCTGATGAAAAATCCAGCTTGTCCGTGGCCCATTCTCGCGGGACTCGACCCGCACTTGACAAGCCGAAACAGAACACACAGCGTGTCTATGTGTGTGTGTGTGTGTTGATCCGTGTTTGTCCAGATATAAGCTCATAATTCATTGTACAATATTTATTTTTACTTTTCTACGGTCGCCTCACAGTCGATTTTCTTTCTCCCGAGCGCACGGTAGGCAGCGGACGGTAAACATTTGCTCACTTTATCTACTGGTGCTATGCTGCTGTACAGTAAAGCCAGAAGGTGGTGGTTGGTTTCTTTAGATGGGAGGAGCTTGCCGGAAGACTCCCGTAGTACCCCGATGATGATGAAGATGATGACAGTCTCCACCATCCGCCTACGGGAGTTGCAAGTCCCGCCGAGACAGGTGAGTCGAGGCCCCGGGTTTTAGCTGCTTCAAGTCTTTATCTTATTTCCCCTGCCTCTCTCAAAACATTGCTCATACAGACACTGTTTGGATTCACGCTAAAAAGGTCAACCCCACGGTTTGCCCACGGACACACAAACACACACGGGGTCTGGTTCATATTTGTTGTTTGTCTTACGGTTTAGGCTCAAATATTTTCTCCCCGCAAACGCACAAAAACCCACACGGTGCAACGGATGCGGAGCCGATGGCGTAGGACAAACACAGCAAGATAGATTGAGACGTGGCCCGGGCTAAGTGGCCAAAGCGCTACCTAATGTTTGTGTCGCGGCAGTTATAATTGATGGAAAATTGAATTCGTGTCTTTGGCGGCTTAAGTCAGCGCGCAAAGCTCTTGGCTGTATCTCGCAGTTGCAGCAAGCAAAGGTAGCGACTTAACGAGGGTTCTTTCATACATTGTATGAACGATGTTGGGCAAATCTGCATTTGAATCAGACGTTAAATCCCTCGCCTGATAGTCGTGCTTGTCTTCTGGGTATAGCGTTGGTTTCTGGAACACTTCTCACCCACTTCCTGGGCTCTTTTATCGGCTGCTCTATTCTCTTCCAAAATATTCTTAAGACTTCTTTTCAGCAGCTCCCGAATTCCCGTATAACGATCCCATTGTAATGGCACGTAGAGCCGTCCGTACAATGTAGCTAATCACCATTCGCATGATAAACGATGTGACTCGCCATACAAAAAATGCCAACATTTTCGAGGTTTTCTTTGGGAGCAGAATTCAACAAACAGAGCTTATAGAACCGGAGTCGCAGAGTGGGGAAGCATACATGATGCTTCTAAGCCTAAAACGCTACGAATCATTGCGCGTCAAAGGACTTCTGGCGGACACCTTCTTCTGCGTGTCACGCATCACGTGAAACGCTGCTCACAATGGCATAGTTTTTTTATTGTTCCCTTTGATAAGCATCCGCTCTTACAGGGTTTCCCACGATTTATTGGTCAGTTTCCATGATTTTGGCGCGTTCCCACTTATTGATCGTATCCCATAGATGGTTCGTTTCCATAATTTATTGTATTTTCCGATTGGATATCAATACATTGCACCGTTCTGGGAAACGACCAAAAATCGTGAACGCACCAAATATGAGTCCGAAAATCGATGGAACCGACCAATAATCGTGGAAACCCTGTAGAGCATTGAGTGGCAAAAGACCTGCAAACTTACTGTACGTATACCATTCAATGCCATTTTGACGAAAAAAAACAGAACTTCCACCTATTCTCTGAGCAGCTTTCTGCGAGTGGCTTCGTAAATATTTAATGCATCAATTTTACGCTCAATTTCAAAGGCCTGTTCAAACGAGGCGTGCGTCTTGCTGCCAAAGCGGAAACCATATTTGCGTACCGCGACACATGGGTAGGTCCACGGTTCTGGTGCGGTTGAGTCGCTCGTAAAGTCATCTCCAGCTCTTGGTCGATTTTAAAAGGCAAACACTTCGCCAAAACACTCCTACACCACTGTTGCTATTCCATCAACGCCATCTTGAGAGCGCACTACACGCGCATCCCACATCCCGTCCCCCGGCCAAGGCACGCTGGCGAAACAAAAGCGCCCTCTGGCGATAGTATCGCTTCCACGATTCGGAGAGTCGGTGCAAACAATAGAAGATGGAGAGCCGGTACAAAAAACTGGTGCCATACATAAATCAATCATTCAAATTCACCATCCTTCTCGGGCCGGGACTTTACATTACAACCGTCCCGAGGTGCGTAGATATGCTACAACCGAAAACCTTTTCACAGCGTAGTTCCTTCCGCAAACATCAGTCTTTTGAAACCGAAACCGCACACACCAGACACACGCGGAGACCACCAAGTCAATCTAAATTTATGAATGGTAAACATAGACCCACTCCCGGTTTTCTCGAAAAGGTATTGGAAAAATTCCTCATCCTCCTCATCGGCGGACGCGTGCCTTTAAAAAAACCACCACACATACACACACACCCTCCAGAGGATATCACTTTTCGGGACAACAAGCAGGGAGGTTCCCGCTGCAAAACATAATGTAAACATGCCAATTCCATTTTCATACCACCGTCAGCGGCTTCTGAAGTAATGCCGCTGCTGCTGCACACGTGTGTACACGTTTTGCACACCATACTATGTTGCAACTTTGTTGCGATCGTCCAAGTGTTGGCGAAAAGATACATCCCGCCGTAGTTCAAGAATTCCGCTGAATAGTTGCCAACACCAACTAAAGCATTCTTCGCTCACCAAGAGGAAGGGGGATAGTTGGCACACGGAACGATCGCAATCGCCAGCTGATGCATTCAATTTAAATCAGCAACGCATTTTAATTGAACCTGGTCAGCTCCACTGTGCGACAGTTTTTGTCAATCATCCTCTCTAATGCTGTCTGGCTCCGAAGTGCGATCGATCTAGGCGAGAAGTACATCAAGTTATTCAAGCAGAACAGCAGTACCATCACCCCCTGCGCCGCACAAGAGAGGATCAATTTTAACCACCGTCGATCGATGATCATCGCTTCAACCACTGGTTAATAGAATGCAGAACTCCATTACCGTACACGCCCGCATTCATGTGGTGCCGAGGTGGCCGAGTCGGCTGCCCGAGAGACAATCTCGTTAACGACCGTCATCTCCGTGTGCCCATAAAGGCGTAGAGAACGCCACATTTTTGTGCCGTTCCGTGCGGTTCCGAACTGCTCGGACGGTGCAACACACAACTGGGACGGGGCACCAGCACCACCGCCTAGGTGGGCGTCCTTGAGTTGCCTTGAAATGCCCTGGAGCACTGAACTCACAGATTCGAGATGCTGTGTGCGGCTTGCGCCACGCCACATCGTCTTTGGCGAACACGGCCTTTTTGGTGCCGTGTTTGGCTACCGTACCCAAGAGATCTCCTCTTCGCTTCTCTCCGAGCGTCAACCAACCGTCGCATTCGAAAAACAGTAACTGCCGGGTTAAAACTGGAAATAGAACTACGGGAGCTTTACCGCGACGGGCGAAAGAAACGTTGTAAACAGATGGAGCACAGTCGTCGTAGGTAAACAGTGTCCACCTCGTCGGATGACCTTGACGTAATGGCAGCTGCTTTATCGGGCTCGCAGTCTTTTACTAGGCTTACCGCTTCCGCATTCAACGTTGCTCACTTATACAGCTTGTTACGCTTAATGGTGCAAGATCACCCGAGAAGAGAAGGTTCATGCTAGCTGCTTGTTCCAGCCATACCGACCACGTTCCACAGTAGCTTGAATACCACTCTGTTCACTTTATTTTGAAAGGCTTTTGTCGTTTGTCGTTCGCTTGCACAATAGCCTGAATATATCAAACGCAAGTCTGCAAGACTCTGCGGCGCAGTAAATGTGCTCCACTTGCTCCACAACAAACCTAGACTTCAACAAGAGTAACAATCCACATCCTTCCTGCAGGCCCACGGGCGTACCAGCAACAGCGTGCCCCAAAATTGCCCACTCACGATTGTGATTTCAGGGCTCCGGGCGTGTTCTTTGTGCTGCTGTCATTTGCAAACCGTTACAAAGTTTGCACGATCCCCAAGGGCGGAGCAGATCGAAACGAGATCACACTCTAGTGGCTGCAGATGGTTTCTGCAAATCATGGTAAAGGCATTCTACCGATCCGAGCCTGGTTGAGCCTGGCCGTTCTCGAGGCACTTCTTACAATTGGCGACCGTCTAAAAGTGCAAGTAAGCACAGGTACGTAAGGCAATGAAGCCTTTCCCCCCTCCCCCGTGATTTAATGATAATATTGTTACAGTTTCTTTCACGTTGTCTTTCGGTGTCGGCATGTGCCAAAAACTGAAAACGTTTCAATCAAGCGGACCGGCTGGTAGATAAATAGTCTGTAAAAAGCTTCCTACTTTTTGGGCAATGTTACGGCAATTAAGCTTCAATGTAAGCCGGGTTTCAGCAGCGTGTTTGCAAGAAGCGATAAAATCTGCTCCATTAGTCGTCCCGTGTAGTAGCACGGAGTTGGTATTGGTGGTAATCCCCAGGGTCTTAAAATATCAGCTTCCAAGCAAAAACTTTCCCGCAGCAGCTTCTAGGCCACACTCGATCGCACTAATCGCTGATACCGGGGACACGATAATCCAATCAATGTGCAACGAAACACGAGATTCTTAGACACTGCTCCAAATCCAATCTGCCAATCTTACACAAACTCCGGCTAAACCCGGAGACGCCACAAACTTTGCTTCGCGCAATTTTCCACGAAGTTTAACGCGCCAGTGTTCGTGTGTTCCGCACCGACGAGTAATGATCCTACCCACTTCATATTGACGTTGTTTGCAACGAGTTTTGCACCATCTTTACTCCCATTTCATTACGTTACACGCCCTCACTGAAGCTATGCCGTCCGCACCGAACAGCGGATGATGTCGACGAGGTACATATGGTCGTGTGCATGTGCCAAAAACTTTTCCCTAATTGCATTTCATCTCACACTGCACGCTTGCTCAACGGTTCGATGAGTTGCCTGGAAGTTGAGTGCAGAAACGAAATGCATTTCTCACTCTCTCGCTCTCTTTACTTCTCCATCCCAAGTAACACGCATCAACGCATCAACAAATCCTCATGGATTCGTCAGTCAAAACTTTCCAACTACCGAAATAGGGGTAGCCTCGCTGTTGCCAGCATGAAGAGATTATGCCGACCCGAGATACCTTGGAGTGGAATTTACACCGACGACATACAACGCACGTTAGCGTATGCTGGGAAAAGCTTCCAAAAATATGTCACTAATATCCCTGGTTGCTAGATTTCGCCGCCCGACGTGGTGACTGAAGGATGTACGCAACAGTTGCTGTCAATTAGTTTGATGGTTTACCGAAAGGACGTACCATCCGTGTAGGTTCTAGATTTTTTTTTTTCTGCTCTCAAAATTTGGATTTTTTATAGCTCTTTGATGAAAATGGAGTTTTCCAGCACGTCCAATAACAACAAAAAACACGACTAAAAGCAGTCGACAAATTGTGAAATAATATGTCTCGCTGTTCAACTTACCGGAAAGTCCACCAGATATTGAAGCACATCGTGTTGAGCCAGAAGAACGCAGCCAGGAAGAAGAAATGCATGGAGATTGCTAAAAAAAGCGAAAAAAAAACAAACAAAACACAAAACATTAGATGAAAGCGAAACATTAATGTTGGAAAAGGGTAAAAAGTGAAAGAGAGAGAGAGAAAAAATACGCGAGTTAAGCTCAATGTCCAGCGCGATTGTTACGTTTCGCTTGTTGAGCCATTGTACGTACTAGGCGGGCGCTCGAGTTGTTTCCTGTTAATGCCCTGCTAAACTTCAACGCATCGCGTGATGTGTTTTTCATTCTTCCACCCCGCCCAGCGTCACAAGGTTCTTTCAAAACAATCTTCTTTTATTTTCAACCGACCACAGCGCGGAGAGAGCTGACCATTTTGAAGCAAAACGGAAAGAGCTTTTATCTTGCAGATCCATTCCCGGGTCTTTTCGCTCGTTGGTTTTGTTTCATCGTTCACTTTTCACTGCTTTCCAGCGTACAACAGCACCGGGCGTTGGAGTTTTACACAAGCTGGATGTGCGAACAATCTTTTCACAATAGGTGTCCGGATGGTGTCTGTGCCATTGTAAGTTTTCCCCGTGCTAGTCTAGTTAATGCCAAAACCAAAAAAAAAAAAACAACATAATTTTCCACCCACGTTCAAGTCCGTTGGCAAGACAGCGGTGAAAGTTTGTTACAAAACTATTATCCCTCTCGAAAAAAAAAAAACGGTAAGGACTTGTTCATTAGCGAGTTACGCTAACTGCCATGAGTAGCCATTCTGCATGATGTCATTCCACCTTCAATGGAAGGTCCGGAAATGGGAACTAATATTAAGCTCCACCCAGGAGCGTGGTGCACTACAATCGAGCCCTTTCCGCTGCGCTGCGTCATAAAAGAACAATTTAGATTATGGAAAAATGGTCGCGACGCAAACACCTTTGCCACCTTTGGCGTTCTACCTTCCTCCCTTTGTGACATACAACACTGGTCTTGATGACTTTTTTTTTCTCCTGAGAATGACTCGCAAACTCGCACACTGCAATCGAATGAAGTGGAAACGGGCGCACGCGAGTCGCTCAGTGCTGTAATTAAATCTCATTAATCATCAAGACCGCCGTTAGATCACCGGATAGATCGCACCAGGCAGTCGGTTGTAATTAATATTGACAATTTCTGATTGACGAGTGTTTCTATGCGTACCGTGCGCGGACCATGCCCTAACCGCGACGGAATATCTATTCGTTTGCATCGAAACCACGTGAGGAGTACGTACGCTGGACTGTGTGTGATGTGTATGATCACTTGTAATTTACATTACGCAACACAGTGCGCTCTCTGTCCACTTTGATCTCACTCGACGTTGAAGGGTTTCATCTGTTACGCGAGTGACCTGCTCGATCACCGCCCCGCAGCTGTTGAAGTACATGGGAGGCGTACATGCGTCTTGGTGCAACTCCTTTGACACCTCTCAGTGTGTTTCGAGGAGTTAGAGAAACGGGCAAACCAAAACACAATCAAACGTCATAATCATCCTAACCCTACAACCCCGTTGGCTGTAAGATCTCCCTTTTCGAGGCAGGTACACTACTGGCTTCAATCAACGTTTCAATGACCTCGCATCCTCCCCAAAAGTCATCGTCTAGAAAGGGGTGCTAGGCTAATACACTTCAATTGTTTTCACCTTTTGCTGCCGTAACTGCCGCCAAGTGGGGCCAGCAGCATAAACAGGCGATGGCTTTTCGGTCACGCGCTCGAGTATTGCTTTAAATTATGCCATACTAATAGGCCCCGCAAAGATGGAAAGACAAACAGCAGCAGGGCTTAACGGTGGCACGCGAGAATCAAAATAAACATACACACACCGGGCGGGGTAGGCGTTTGTGCACGACCGAAGGTGGAAAACGGCCAGCAGTGTATTACATCAATCATAATAAAACGCGCCACTTGAGGCTGATTTATGCGCTGATAAAGTGTACAAGAGGAAGGAGAATGACTCCATAATTAGAAAAGTCAATATACGAACTTCAGAAAGAAGTGACCAATTATTCGAAGAAGGTCATTTAAATTAATTAGCTTCTGTTATTTGCGTGCCGAAAAGAAAGCGACCAACAAAACGAACCCAAAACAAGGAGCAATAAAACTTATGAATACATTATGGCATATAACCTCAAAACCGCCCGTCGTAAGGAAGTAACTCATTAGCAGCATATCTATTACGGATGCTTAATACATTGAGCTAACCCCTCGAACTGTAGAAATTACCGTTACGTCAGCCCTGTTCTAACGATCGCATACTTCAACGATGACAACCGTGTCAAAGTTGCGATTACAGCGTCGAGAACTTTTGCTGAGAATCGATCGACTATCGAAGAATACATAACCTCCAATTACATCAACAATGTATCGACCGGCGTGCTAAACGGATTCTTCGACGCCATTCGAACGGGAAGAGTCCACACATTCGTCACAGAGTCACGCAGACCCACTCTCACCAGTAGCGAAGTTCTTGCCTAGAACCTGCAACCTGTGTGTAACAGAGAAGAGCAACATCATCATCAGCAGTGCTGCTAACGGTGTTTCTCAATCTTTAGCCTTGATTACCGCGGGCGATTAATAAACGCTAGTTGCTGGTACTACACGCGCTCTCTGTACTGTACGCTCCGTACGCCCTTTGATTCTAGCTTCTGGCTTTATTCCAGAACAGATCTTTTTGTGTTTTCTTCCCCTGTTCAATCGCAACACGCCTACTGCTACTACCTAGGAAGCAGCTAATCCACACAGACACACATACAGGCCGACTCATTGTAAATCGTGCAAACTCACTTTATGCTAAGTAGCCTGCGGCCTGCTTGGATGTACACGTGCACATCAAAAGACGGAAGAAACCACAGAGAGAGTGAGATGGAGCGTAGCTCTGAACCGTTAGAATCGAATTCGAAAACCAAAGAACTCGCCCTCTGTGTGGAGCCGTAGAACGACCGCTGTGTGCGCGTGATGATCTATTTCTCTGGAAGGCTTGATGCGCGTCCGACTGTACGCCTTGGGGGCATATGATAATGAAGACTTCCCATCCATCCGGGAGCTGCGGGAACACCACATTACTAGTAGCACAAGTTACCACTGTAGGCTGCTGAAAACTGATTCCTCTTGATCGCCACACGTCGCCATTGTCGGTGGAACTGGAGCCAAAAGAAAGCTGACAGGGAAGCGAAAGACGATGATTCGCGTCCACCGCGTTGGAATCGCTAGACGCTTGGTGGGCACACTGGCACTCGGTGATAAGCAATTAAGGTGAATTCATTTGAATAAATTATCATCCCAAATGTGGCGTTGAGGCGTTGTTGAGAGGTGCAGATTCCACGTGCATCATTGCACATCGTCACTGGTCGATCAGTTCCCCCCCACCCGATTGGGACAGACTTCAGACAGTGTGTCAGACGCTTCCGGACTTTTACCCAATACCCGTGTTAGTGCGCGAGAAAGGTAAGCACGCGCTGTAGTCTTGTAGAACCGCTGACGACAGGAGCTCCGACCTCGCGGAATAAATTTGCATTGTAATTTATGGTATTTAGCGTAGAATTTATTTTATAACGGTTTGCACTCTCTGCCTAGGGATTGCGCGCTCGTCTTATCTCGTCTCGTTCCACCGTGCTCACCCTGATCGCTGTGGGTCTTCCTAGTCCCCACACTTAATTGCTACTACAGTTTCTGTGACCATTAGCACACGGTACTGTTTATTTTGGAATTTACCAATCGTGCCCAGTTTTGCGCGCACGGAATCACCATTTGCTGTTTCCCTCCCGGTTCTCGCGCACTGTGAACAAGAATGCTGGCAGGTGTCGATGTACGTGAATTATGCCCGGCATGCAGGGGGCCAGCGTATATAGGCGTGCATGGTACGCGAGCTGAAGCGTAGCGTTTCCATGACCCAAGCCAAAGTCCGCGTTCGTGAGCTGGGCGTTAAGTGTGGCCCAATTTTGGCGGTACGAAATGTGTATGTGACGTTAAAGTTGGCATCTAGGTGGATCCAGAGCATTGTGGAATCTATTGGAAAGAGAACATTTGTTTACGATTTCGATGACAGGTAAAATGGATGAATTTTTGGTGTGTTCTATTTCTCAGTCCAATTTCCATAATGTCAATTCCAACCATTTCGCTAAAAACAACTTTTGAGACTATAATTGTAGGCTTTAAACATGGTACTTAACTTGCATTCCTCATTCTCACAACTTCATCGCCAACAATACTCCTCTCTAAGAATTCATAATTATCACAAAATAATACACTCCTCTTTTTGTGAACCCCTAAAGACATGATCTTACACCTTAACGCATCTTCACTTTCCTTGACAACACCGGGGAAAAAAGTGTGTTAATCGAGAGAAAACGCTTTGTGTCTGGTGGTGGTCATTATCCATTCCCTCGCAAACCGTTTCTGTCCCAGACACTGTACCATCATTAGACAACCATCAGATCACGTCGAGTGTATTTTTGCACGTTAAAAATGCCACCGCTGCTGCACAAAACTGTGTCAAGTCGGAGCGCGCGCGCGCGTACTCGCCGAGATTTTAAGAAGGTG
Source organism: Anopheles merus (assembly GCF_017562075.2). Classification (NCBI taxonomy): domain Eukaryota; kingdom Metazoa; phylum Arthropoda; class Insecta; order Diptera; family Culicidae; genus Anopheles; species Anopheles merus. Next base: position 33,075,397 of record NC_054084.1, on the reverse strand, counting down.
AGAAACGCTTTGAACTCATTCCTTTCATTCTACGACAGTTAACGATTTTCTTTCCAGGCTTGAAAACTAAGGGCAAAGGAAGGCTTATCAGATGAGGTTTTCCATTTCCGCCACTACAACGAGACGGTCCGCGCGCGTGAGAGCAAGATCACGGAGCACACAAACACACACAGAAAAACATACACTCCATTCCTGCGGGTGATCTTAGATATTTTTCCAATCGCTCGGTTGTAATCTGGCTGTCTTACTTTCACCACCGGGCTCCCCTTTCCCCTGCACCCACACAAAGCATCATGACCATTGGGACGTGGACCCAGCAGCAGCAGCAGCAGCATGATCGCTACCGGATCGCAATCCCGACGATGATGTTGTTGTACAATTTTAATGTGAAAAAATCAATGTTTGCTCTCTCTCTTCCCGGTCGTCAACTCGCTGGTCTCGATTCGTGTTTGTTGCTTTCTTCCCCCGACGATCGTCGGTTCTTCGCAGCCGGGTCGCAATTTCCGTGAAGAATCGTAAATTCTACATTTCCGCTCGGTGAGTTAATTAAGGTGGTCGAGGAAATTCGAAAGGGTTGTACGCGATCGGGGCAAACGAACCCTTTTCATCGCGAGCTGCAATTCGAGCAGAAAGGGGGAAAGAAGCCGCACTTCTTGTGAAGTGACATAAAAAAAACCTCAACGCTCAATCTCGATCGTATCCGGGAGATTCTGTCGAAAACTGTCGGCGAAGAATCGGTTGCCACCGGAACCATTATTATGGGGCCGCTGCGGAAAATCACAAAAGAAACTCCCCGCGATGGTGTTCCGACTGTTGATGTGTTGTTGCGTTCGGCTTTTCACTGGGCGGTAGTAGTATTTATCTTGCAGCCATGTCTGAAGGGAGGAGCGAAGAGACAAGCAAACACCTTTCCCAACGATCTCACCAATGTTTTTGTACGGCCGAGTGTTCCTCTTGTAACGGTGTGGCTAAAAGAAAAGACGTCACAAAAATACACCCCAATACGTCTCCAATTTAATTATTATTATTATTATTATTTATTTAATCTTCAACTTTAACAACTTCATTTAATGACGGCAGTTTTTCCAGCACGTTGTTTGAGCGTGGTTTGTGTAATAGCTTGAGAACATCGCTGCACAGAAAACCTTCTTTTTGTGCAAATTTCTCTTCACTGTAACCCGCTGACAAACTGCTACTGGGGGCCGATCCATCGGTATTGCTCGGCCTTTGGTGGTAGTTGCGGTGCGTTATAAATGGCAAATAAAAATCGTTCACATAATATGCTGCCAACCTTTTTTTTCGGGCAGGGCGACACGACACCATAAAAAGATTGAGAAGCGCGCAAGACGCTCTGCAGGTTACACCGCTGCGTTCGTTTTATTGCGCGACGATCATGGGCGATGACCAAAATAGTACACAATTCAATGCCGGTCAAGGCGGTGAGACCTGGCCGACCTGCGGGAGGGAGAGCTGCGTAACACACCTACTGGGCAACAGGCATGGACGTTGAATCAACGGACCCGCCAGTAGTCGAAGTCGAGGATGGAAGTTGTTTAATCTCCCGTCTGTAAATTAACCTGCCTGCCGGCCGTGTAATTGATGATCTTGGTGCCTGCTGAAAGAGAGTGTTTCGGAATGGCTTGCACGCGTTTGGGGCGGTTGAAAAATTAAGTTCATGGTGATCAGTCCGTTTTGAAACACGACAGTAAATCGCAGGTGATGGCTACGTCCAAAGTAATGCGGTCTCATCATACGCATGATTTAGTGCGTACGTTTAGAGGAGAAATATTATCACGGTTTAAGAAAAAGCGTGTAATTTTAAACGCAAAAAACGATCATAAAATAATGCCTTCAAATTATGCCTAATCAAATTGACCCATTATATGCTCTGGTCATTAAAGAAAACTGCTTCTACCAATACGTCGGTGCCCCAATCCAGCCGGTAGAAGACACAAACTATCGATTTCCCTCGACCAAGCCGACTTCGGAAATACATTTTTCATGGTGGAGACGGTCATTAATTTTTTGCCGATTTCCGGACCTCCGGAAAATGACCACCCACCTACAACAGCACGAACCGTCCAACCGATCGACCAACCGACCGACCGGGGAGCGCCTGCTGGGATTTGTAACGATACAGTTCCGGAGCCGTACTAAATCATCAAAAGCCTCGACAGCAGACTGTGTGTCCAGAGATGGGTAAGTAACTTCATACGATGAAGTAACTGCACTCCAGGCGCAGTGAGCCCGAGTAGTCACACACACACCGGATCCTGGTGTTAGTAAATTGAATTTCATAAATTTTACCAGGCTTCACCCATCCCAGGCTCCTCACGAACTTTAGCCTTCCAATACCTAATGATAGGACCACAAGTATAAGCCACTCTAGTCTCCAAAAAAGAAGAACCCCTGAAACCTATTTCCTGACAACATGGACAACTCCAAAGGAGAGAGAGAGAGAGAGTTGCACGAACGTAGACCAGGAAGTAGACCCAAATTAAATTCATTACAGTTGCGACGAAAATATGTTCCCCCTTTGGCTCGTACGACAAGGATGATGCCCAGAAGTCACGGTTAGAGTGGAAGAACCTGGGAAGCTTTCAAAGCACCGGAAATAGGGTACAAATTCCATCGTATCACGGTCAGTGTTCGAAACTTCTCATCTCGGGAGCGCACGGCAGGGCGGAACAGGAAACACGTCCTTGTGGGTAAGGGTGAATAACATGTCCATGAGCGTAGTCTGGGAGAGATGCGACATTTTTCCTCGGGGACCTTTAGAACAAAAGCACCACACCAGCACCATGTGAGTTCTTTCTTGTTTTTTCCCCCCAATCATGAGGAGAATAATGCACACAAGGACCAACAACGAAAAAACAGTTTGTTCAGACTGTTCATTTAAAGGGAACACCGAACGGACCAACGGACGGTATCTGTTTCTACACGGCGTGAAGTTAACCCAATGTTCTAATAGCTTTCGAGAGCGAGAGAGAGAGACCATCCGGGACCAATGACAATACAAACAAATTATTCTCTTCCGGAATTGGTCCCATCTTCGTCGGCCAGCTGGGCCATACGTGTAAGCTGGTTGGAAAGTTCCGACTCACACAGACCCGCACATCCCGAGATCTCCAAAACCTCAGCTCCATTAAATTTGCTCCAAAATTAGAACCGTTTTGTGCCGTGTATTCTCTAGGCAAGTGTAGTATGGGAAAGATTTTTTTTTTCTAGAGCACTATACTATAGCACTGAACGATACATCACGGATGGGATGTACGGGACGGGAGGGGATAACACAGAAGGTGGCCCTCGTGTGGAAAGCCTGTTGAAAGTTTCCACTCTAAACGGGGCTGGATATGTAATTGAATCAATTTACTGTTTCAGTTTGATTTAGCGGAAAATCAACCGGACGACTCGGTCCCCAGCTCGACGACGGATCGGTTGACGGAGCCGTCCTTTTCCCCCGCCCTGGTCAAGATTGGCACACTCGAGTGGAGCGTGTTTTGAGGCGCGCGTTGAGTGAGGTGAAAACATTTAGCACATGCTCCGTCCCCGGGCCAGGCACCAACATTTTAGTCAGGAATGTGATAAATTCCCATTCCCGTCCTACACGCGTGACGATCAAAAACCGTTTGAAGAGTTGCTGTTGAAAGATGGCAGCAAATGGACATTGCCGACACTGCGAACGGTGTCTAGACTGTTTGCTCTAAGGATAAAAATACACACAAGCACGCAGTTTTTTGTAGCGTGTATTTTGCAAAACGTTCACTTCGTTGACTTGATAAATCAAAACCGCACTTTTATGCTCTACTACCATTTCATCCAACACCGTCAACCGTTTGATTAATATTCAACGGCAACGGAATTCTCACGTGTATCACCCTTTTACCTTTCGCAAACGGCATAAGAAACACACGATCAAAGATGATCTTCAAAAAAACATCACAAAGCGGTTGATTTATTCCGAAGCAGCTATCTAAAACACGGTAGGTCGGTTACACACATCGTACCCTCCTCATCGCAGCTCATCGTCACGACAATCGCACGAATATCTAGAGCCCCTTGATCTATGACCCAATTAGTGAGCATCTCGGAATCCCTCCCCTATGAAAAGATCCCTTCGGTAAGGGGTTTCCTCCTCTGCCCCAGTAGAGCAAAGACACTACTACAAAAGCCGGCGAGAGAAGGTTTGACCGATTTACCAAAAGGGAAGCAAAGGGAACAGGGAAAAAACTGTAACACACAAACATCAGGGCCAACTTCGTTTGTGAGATTTTTATACAAACCGATCGTGACACGAGTGATTTCGTCTTCTTCTGCAGACGAGCAATGGTTTTGATTGCTCAAGGAGAAAGAATTTTCAACAGTAGCGTAACGAAAGATACACATGATCTCAACAAATCTTTCGTTTGATTCTTTTCAGTTTGAGGAATAATAAAATTTCCTTTCTTTGTAAAGATTTCTACTAAAAATGTTGAAGTTTTGCCAAAAACTGGACATATCGTTTTAGGGATTGTTAGGATTAGGACCCTAGAATATAGAATCTTACTCCGGTGTTGAGTCTTTATACTTCTATGTCTTTTGTCCTATCAAATTTGTTTTCAGTTCTCCTGGAAATGTCTGCAGTTCAAAGTTTCTGGCTAAAGTCACTCTCAACTCTTAACTGTTTGAGCCTGACTGAACTTTCATTCAAAAAATATCCGTTTTGCTTGATATATTCATAAAAAACTTTAAACAGAAATCACCAAAAACTTCCAAACAAAGGTACATAAAACAGACAAAAACGAATCTTGCCGAAATAGCTTGAAGTTAGTTTTAGCTGTTACTAACCCATGCTTGACACATTGTCTCTTAAAAGCTGTTCCTGTTTTTACGTCACCACTTAACCTTAAGATAACTGTCGCAAATACAATTAGCTTTTTATTTTCTTTTCCCGTAAATCTTCACCACCAGCCCCGGGTGGAAGTTTTGTGAGCACAAAACTAGTTTCACATTTTTTATGCTTCTTGTACCTTTGGCAACTACCTTTGACCAGGGCGTAACAAACTTGGAGCGTAACATTTATTATCTTCCCTTCATGGAAACAAACGTCACACAGCATACAATGCAAACGTTGAGAGAAGAGATCCCCAACCCGTACACAACAGCCACATTACTTTTTCGACGCTTTACTTCTTCTGTTGGTCTTCCGCAAAAGCGATAGAAGACCAATAAAACTTTATTTTTCTTCCGCTAGCAGGGCTCCTTCCCACTGGCCTAGCCAAACAAAAAACCTGGAAAGAGGATTGTGAACCTAGGCAGTCGTCGATCTTACGGGGAAAACTTCTCACAAAGCCCAGAAAAACTAGCTTATCTTGGGCGACTGGCGCTCTTTTTTTGTGCGATGTGCCATTTCTCTGATTTTTAGCCTCAGTAAAGGACGGGTGAAGCTTCGTTGATTGGCCCCGGTATCCGTTTTGGCATTGCCGGAAACGGGACCCAATAAATGTTTGCTCCGAAAACTTTCACTGCACCTTTCCTTCTTATATTTGTTGTTGTGCCAAGTGTGTCACTCGTATGCATTTCCTTTTATCAGGAGTTTTGTGTACTTTTCTGGACAGAAACGATCTTAAAGCCTTTGCTGTTAGTGCGCTCACGAGAGGATTTTCTTGGCCTAGTTTACTTTCCACTAGCATTGCGGAAAGGCTTATGTCTTGCTTTAAAGCTCCGTCCCTGCCATTATTGAACCATCCAGCACGATCATGTTGCTGCTGAGTTTTAATAAAAACATCCAAAGCTTCGAGATGAAAAGCGTAGAATATATTTAATCTTCTGTCGCAGAATGAAAATTCCTGCTCTCCTCAAGTGCAGCTCAAGCTGAGTTGGAAGGATTTAATTTCACAAAAGTCTACCCTTCAAGATCCTCAGCCCGTTGGTTCTTGCCGCTTAAATTTTCATCTCCCATAACATTGCACTTTCCAGCTCTCCAGTTACGTTGCTTGCTTGCTCGGTCCTTCCAGCCCGGATTGGTCTGGAAGAAGGTGGTATTTTGCTTTGTTCTTTAGAGCTACCAGACGCTCCAAACCGATAGACAATACCGAAAGCCAGTGCAACTGGAGCAAGAATGAAAACATAACACAAAAGCTACCTAGGGAGGAAAAATAGCGCGTGTGGCTTTCGTCCTTTTTTTTTTGCCCGCCAGTGCAGACGGATTCTAAAGATAATGACATATTTTTCCACCACCAAACCACCTAACATCGCACAGACGTCGGTGGCGATACTTCAAGGTAAAGGCGCTCCCCACCGAGTCACCGGGACGCATGGCATGGCGTTTCTAGCTTTGTTTTGCTAACGCTGAAGCTGAAATAATAGAATTTCCGCTTCATTTTCATTTCCTTCCTGTCACCGGGCGTTCTTGCTACTTTTTTGTTGTATTGCTAATGGCAAAAGAGCTCAAGCTTCCCTTCCGATTGACGCGTAACAGGAGAAATCTTAAGCTCTTTCCCCTCCCCGTACAGTCGGCAATGCGACAATTTGCTGACGATAAGACAACAGTGAGAGCGAAGATCCCGGGCTTTTGAAGACACTCAGCAGCATATGAAATTACATATCAAGAAAAAATGTCGAAAGAAACGCTTCTTTTTTTCATTTTTGTTGTGTATCCCCAGTTTTCTGCCCTTAGCCATTTACGCTCGCCCTAATCCAAGATGTTCAAAAACCCAAGGTAAATAAATAAACAACAAACGATGTTTCAGATGGTTCGGGCAACAGGCTGCTGTCATTATTTATGACAGCTTCCAGTAGACGACGAACTCAGGCACCCGGACAAAAAGGCGGCAGGGGAAGAAGAAACATGGGAAAATAACCGGATGTGATTTACTTCATAAATGTAATCTTGAGCATAAAATATCACACAATACCTTGTGTAAGAGTGGGGAGAAGTGCATTTACAACAATTTCGTTTCACTAAATAAATTCCCCAATGTAAACAAGCTCGAAACTACGCTTGTTAGAAAATGACCTCCTAGGTTTCTTCCCCGAAGACGTATCACAAATTTCACCGGCACTCACCTTCCTACTACCGTTCCGACCCTGTACCGGAAAGAGGGGGCATCCAAATATCCCCAACATTGACCCTAAACATTGGCGCAACACATCAAACGGAACGGTGAGGGCTAGCAGAAGGCCAATGCCAAGACCGTACATTCCACCACGGCCACAACACTAATGGGGTGTCGAGAAACATAACGATGCAATGTGCTGGAATTGGAAATAGTTCAATGGCTATCTCGGTGTGGTGTGGTAGTCGTTGTGGTTGTGGGAAACAGTAAGAAAGAAGCCATATTTTTTTCTCCCTTCCAATCTCTCGAAAAACGCCAAGGTCGGATTAATGCAATCGCAACCGTACGATGTCCGGAAGCGGCGGCCCACGCCGAAGAACTGCCGGCGGAAAACAGAGCGGTGTTTAATTTATAATCTAGCCATTAATTTTTTCCCCCTCCACTTGCTTGGAAAAACTTCATTCTCTCTATCGCTTGCTTTTGCCTGCCCTTGCCAGCCCTTTAATCGAGTGGTGTGTCGCGCGCGCGAAAGGCGCATCGTCTCTATCTGGAACTTTAAATTAAACTAATCTTTCGCAACGCGGTACGGAGAGTTTTGTTCTATACCTTACCTCTCCTTCAACCACTCGTGGTTGAGATAAACAGATGAAAAAATCACCTCCACCTCACAATCCTTTAAAAAGGAACGTTTGCCTAAAGGGGCGGCGAAACCGCACAAACGGCCAAACATGGGGGACCGAACGAGTGCGCGCGCGCGTGTGGGTGTCACGCAAAATGGTGGCGCAATTTACAATCTCGTCGACTTTTAATTAAGTTCATTATTTTTGTGGCCGGCCGTAGCCAAGAACCGACTGCCGAGCGAGAAGAGGTCGGTAAACAAGATCTGCCTCACGTGCAGGCGCGCAAAAGTGCGATCGCAGGCGGTAAAGTAGGCCGAGAAGAATGGATCTGCCACTACACACTGCTGGCCGCTGTCGTCCTATGCTCTTTTGCTTGAGCTAGTTGGCTGTGATATTGTTTGGTAGCGACGGAAGTTGCACTGCACGGTTCTATGGACGGGGGTGGGGAGGGGGGCTTAGGGCTCTCACTTTTGCTTGCCATTTATCTACGGAAGCCATGAGACAGTAATGGTTCAAGCGGTGTTTCAGATTTACAGGGTGTGACAAACAGTTTGAGGAAGTAAGAGGAAGTTTTTATCCATTATTAAGTGTGAAATCATTACATAAATTCATGTTTAAGGTAAGGAGCTATTACTTTCATTAGATTTGAGGAATCAACTCGACAAGAAGTCGAATTATGATTTTTTTATGTCGAGCACCGAATTTCCCCAACAATTTCCAAAAATATGGAAAACACTGTTCCACAATTCTTCCAACTCCGAGCGTCTGTTTTCGACTGCGACTTTCTTTCCAGACTCCAGCACTCTTCCCTCGCTCGAAACCACACATGGAAGCGATGTTTATTTGTACATTTTATAATTTCACATTATTTATTAATGACTGCGCTGTGCTGTGCTGCATGGTGACGCAGCGTCATCTCACTCCCAGAACTCAAATCGATATCCAGAACCAAATAACACCGAGGGACCCAAGTTCAGCAGACCTATCTTTCCCTATGTACGCTCTGCTGAAAGTGAAAGTGAAAAACAACAACATCGTGCATGCAAACATAAACAATCGCTTCTAGCGACGCAAGAGCACCGGAACACTGTGCCCACCCAGGCTCCATGCAGCTTCCAGCGTGGAAGAGGTGTAGAATATGTTAGGGCGCTACATACATAAACAACTTGAGAATAGGCGCAGACGTCGGTCGTCGGTTGCATTCTCAAGAGGACTAATTGCCACAGACCACCTTTGAACAGGCAGCATATATAAGCAGGAAGATAACTCCATCACACTCCGGAACAACACAAAAAAAACATATGAAAATTGCAGGCGAAGTCGAAAAATGATGCATATTATCGTAAATCTTAATGAGAAATTTTCGGAAACCCCGGAGTCCCGGCCCTTTCACGCGATGCAGCGACTAATTGGGGTAAACCAGAACCTTCATGGGGAGAAATTCTTATGAGCGATCCTGCTTCAACGGGGAGTTTTTCTTGGGCATTTGCACCCAAACACAATCTATCATCAAGCCTTTTCTCTTTCCAAGCCTCATTGCATGTGTGACTGGTGTGTTTTTTTTGCCGCGTGTGTCTGCCACTGTCACACGCGCATTTAAATTTATCTTTTGGAACACATTCTCGTAAATCCATTTTTTTTTGTTCTTGCTTCACATACGCGAAAGTGGGAAAAATTGTGTGCTACACCCCGTTAGAATGTCTAGGAGACTTCGGCTTGGATGGAGGGAACTAAGGAGACAGAGAGAGAGAGAGAGAGAGCCAGAGAGAGAGAGTTCATCCGTGGCGCAATTAAACTTTATTTACACGTACTTGTGAATCCTTGTTTTATGGTTTATTTATAGCGCTGCCGGTGTACGCACCAGAGAGCGCAGACCAAAGATTGGAGCACCGTTCTGATGGAAATTTGTCGTTTTTTTCTACCTCTACTAAGGGCGTGGATTCAAAGGAAAACAAATATACATACTTTTAATTTGCTGAACAAAAAACAACAGCATTATTAACAAACCACAAACCTCGGGAAAGTCTTCAACGAACCCTTTTACGCAGTTTCAAAGTCGAAAGAATCAATTATAAACAATGTTGTGGAGCCAACACATTCCTTCCCGAATGCCTTGCAGCGGTAGTGTCTGGAAAAGTTTTATGACATCCGAGCAGCAGGAAATACATCTCGTGCGATCGGCACGGCCCAACCTTCTCCACACACTTGACTTGAGTAATTGAAAAGAAGTATTAAAAGTTGTTCGTTTACGACTGCAAGCGGCTTGGAAATGTTGCAGCAGCAGCAGCCATACTTGAGCCATGCATTTGTTTCTTTTTGTTTTGCGTCCCAAAAATAATCGTCCACAAAAATCAATCCACTCAATGGTGTGAAAATGGAAGCCAAACGCACTCCAAAGCGTACCACCCCACTTGCCTTGCTACTTTTCGGAACCATTGAGAAGCAACCACGTCTGTTGTTGGAATGTTTGCGGCATCATTTAAAATTTAATTTCACGTAACCGAGACCGAGGCCATAAACCTTAACCCAAACTGTTAAATATCCCCACGCACACCGCAACCAACTAACCAACCAGCGCGCATAATATTGTGACACATTTCAAAACTTAATTTCTAGTGCAGCACTACTATCTTCACCGCCACACCGCTGCCGTGTATAAATAACTTATTTACTAACCTTCGTAACGTAACATCCCAACATCATCATCTTCATCTGTGCCCGAACCATCATCATCATCCGGCTGCTCGCCCCGAACGTGAAAGTGAGACGTGAGTAAAAAGGTGTCAATAAAATGTTCATCTCAAAACATTCCTCTCCAAGACTTCTTCGCATACCGCCCCAAAAGACCGTCCCAAAGACTGCGGCCCAAAAGAAGCATGGGGAAGTCTTCAGCAGTCATCTCACGTTACGCGTGAAACCTTCTTTTTTGTGAGCGAAAAGATGGAGAACACCACTGCAAGAATATGAAAGCGAAAGGGGTTTCTGTGGAGTGCACTGGAGTATCATACTTCCTCCAGAACTCGAGTAGGCTTCCTTCTTAGCTAGGGCCCTTTCTGTACAAGATTATCACTTTCGCCCACCGCCAGTCCCCTTCAGGAAGCGTATCTCGGTATCAGTTACCTGGGTTTGGGAACCCTTACAAACCCCTTACAGAGAGGGTCATTAGCATTCATAACCTCTCTAAAAATAGTAAACCAAAACAACATTCTCGGGCAGCTCTACACTACCCCTGACCCTTTCCCCGGGGGTGTTGGGTGTTGATTAATTAGTCCCTCACAGAACTGTTGGCTGGTATGTTTGGAACGAAACAGGCCAGCACGAATCTGTCAAATTCAATTCCACACGTCAGCTTCCGTCGGAGACGATTCTTTCGGAGAAGGCAATCAACAACAAACACCGGCGACGAAAGAATTTACTGTTAGCATAAAACATGGCTGCCACATTCCAAAAGCAAACATCATTATTGCACACCGAAACTGCCGGTAGGTCTGTTCTGTGGGGAATCAGCTGTCATTAAAATGTCAAAATTGAACATTTGCTCATTTGTCGCTATTTTGCAGGGAAGAAGGCGATCGATTTGCACTCTTTTGAATTTGACAGCAGACATTTCACAGTCACACTGACGGGTCACACAAAAAATCCACCAAACATCCGGCAGGTCCTTCTCAGAAACGCACACACGAAACGTCAGCAAAAAGCGTCATCCACCTTTTTTCCCCTTCCCGCACTGATTCATTCCATTTGGCATTGACCTGCTTTTTGGCGCGATCGACTCACGACCGGACTCAATTCATCCGGATACGGGCAAAACCCTCCCCGCAGGGACATTTCTTTTTACCAACGCCCGCAAAAAGTGAAACTCATCGACACAAAGAAGGGAGCAGGCAGAAGAACAATACTTATCCCGGGCTTTTTGCACCCATCTTCGCTGTCGGACATGACGCTGTCTCTCTTCTCGTCGTGAGATGCGCCAAACTTTCACTCGTGCCACAACCTTGAGGCACAACATGCGCGCAAATGCTTCTGATCGCGTGAAGATTCCGCAAACGGTCGCGGATGATGAAGAAGATTAGCCACGACCACGGTTAATGATTATGACACCCCGGATCTCTGATCACGAACTGTGCGGGAGCAAACCTTCATCATTATCATACCTCCTCCTCTCCAGAGGGGATTCCTCAGCGACCTCTACCCAAATGTCAGAATCGTTTGTAGCGCTTACCTGTAATGAAACAAGAGAAGAAGAACGGTGAGTTAGGACACGTTACACGGATCTTCGCTGCTGGTCAAGGTAAATTGAGAAGTGGATTTATTTCGCTTCGCCAAGCAAAGATTAAACGTCACGAACTCTGTAACGGTGTACGGTTGCAAGCGGTGGTGGGGCTGCCTGCCGAGAAACGAATCAATTTCTCCTCGAAACCTTCAAGGACTTCTTGGAATCCGATTCTGGTTAGGCCACGGGGTTTGGGGCGAGAGAGCGAGCGGTCAGCGCACGTGATCGTGTTTCCCCTCACGTGAACAAGACAGTGATTTCGGTCGGAAGAAATGCCAGACACAAAATTGACCGTCTCAGGATACATGTAATCTGGTCGTTATTGAAACCGAAAAGCCGGACTTGTACATGTTCATGTCGGTGGATCAGATTTCAGGGTACATTACCTGCAATTGACCCTTTTCACTTCTTGGTAGATACCTATACCGCATGAAGCTGCTGTCAACAGTGCAGGATGACGACATGTGGACAGATGTTTTCTTTTGAAATTACATTTCCAATCTGTGGCAAATTGTGACGACTATTACGGGTAATTCCTCTCTCTCTCTCTCTCCCTGTACGTCAGGCCACTCTTCACGAGCAATTTAAGCTAAATAATTAAAAACCTAATTCACTAAATGCATCCTCCCAAAGACCCTTTTCTACTGTACGCACGCATTTGCATATGAAAAGATCCGACTGCTGTGTATATTGTTTGCAAAATTTGCCACAAGTCCCCTTTGCGAGGGATGCAGGCACAGAGAGCACATACCCGAGAGCAGATGTTGGCAAAAAACCCCCTCTTATCCTTGAGCAAACAGAGCAAATACGCCATGGGTATGCAAGAAATGGAATGCGTATGTCAGCAGTAAACAATCTTCCCCAGGCTTTGGATTTTCGTTCCTTCGTTCCTTGTACCTCCCCATAGCGCAGGAAGTTATTCATTTATTTTGTTCAAGTATTTGAACAAGCGGGGCGAAGGCAAACGCCAGGATGCACAAGCCACACAGTCGCTTCGGTAGGCTTTTAATGCAAGCCCGAAAGACCTTCACATTTCCATTGCACCGGCACCATTAAACCTTAACCACTGTCACCGAATGAATAGAGCAGAATTTCTGCCAAGGTTTTTCTGCAACTGTTTGCACGAATCCCGAAGCGCCCGGGGGAGGAGTCGAAAGAAGCCTCTGGCACTGGATGAAGGTTCCTGTGACGGAGGGCATTTCAGTGTCTTTTTTTTTTATTCCGCTCATTCCTTTCTTCCTGTCAGGATGCACATTCAGGACACACTCTTCCCCTGCATTCGAAATGAAAATATAAACACTAAAAAGTCACGTACGAATGACATCAGACAACCGCAATGACACTTCTCAGTCTCAGGCCCTGCGGCTTCACGTTTGCACCCAGCGTCACTTCAGGGCCTGCCGGCATAACGCGCGCTTGCAACGCTATCCGGGGTGATAATTATTCGACTCATTTGGCCTCCGTTTTTTCTCTCTTTTCAGCTTTTCAGCACACCCAGCAAAATCCCGACCAACCTCGGCATCGAGGTTCGGATGCCATTTGCACTCTTGAAACCCTGGGCCCGGAACTGTCTCGTCATCTCGTAAGCCTCTTTTGCTCCGGTTAGAAGTAGCAGCAAAACTGTCAGAATTTCCTGTATCCAAACCAAAACCTTCGCAAATACACTCACAAAGTACACAAACACACACACACACACGTACGTACTTCATATGTTGCGGTTGCCGTACGTCTGAGTTGAGCACAGCAAGAAGTCATACAATAATTACAAACTCGTCTCCAACGTCTCCGGACAACGTCCGAGCACAAGCCAAACACGGCACGACACGGCGTCCTGATGCGTCTACTGGAGCGGACAGGCAAAGAACCGGAGATTTGTGGTTTTGATGCAAGATGAAATCGGTCTTGTCTGAAGAAGCGGTGTCCATGGCATGCTGCTTGCCTTTGACTTCTACTCTGCTTCTACTGGGACAACCGGTAACAACCGTTCAAAGAACAGTTCATCACAATCGACAGTGCAGAGGAACGGGTTACTACTTTGGGCCGAACTTCTGCCATCTCGGACGTACACACACACACGAACACACGCAGCTTGATATTTACAGACGCAGGCAATTGTTGCGTTCCGGCTCAAAGAACCCGCAAACTTTGGATCCCTTGGGAAGCGAGACGGGACAAGGCGTATAATATACACAGGAAGTTTCTGCGACAAACTGAGCGGCATTCTGAACGGGGAACTTCAAACATTAAAGGAAAGTTGTATTCCAATTCCTTTTTTTGGGGGAGAGAGAGAGACATCTCCCGAAGTTCGTCACATCTTGTGCGAACGTTTGTCTCGCACCATCAAACCCGGTTGTCACGGTGAAAGTGATCTGTTCGTGTCGGAACAGTTGCAAAGTTTGTTCGCTTGCTTCGTCCCGGACAACTTCTAGAACGAACTATTTTGCTGAAGCTTGCTGGAGCTCCAAGAAGTAAAACTCACTGAATGCAATTCATGCAGCGGTCGCGCGTGAATTGCACGGAAAGGTGGTTGTCTAGGCAATTGTGCCATCACCTCCTCGCCCATGTCCCAAAACCCCACCCGACGGTTTAGCAAACGAAACGTTTCTTTGCGAAAGCATATAATAAGCCATTCATCGCCATGGTAACACTCTCTCTCCCTCCTGTGAGCTGATTAATGACAGACGAGTGCACCGACCATTTGTCACCGTGGCGTTGCGCTCGTAAGAAAGCAGCCCCCAGTGTGTGGGCTAGATTTTCATGTTTCGCTTCAACAACTATTACCCCTTTCCTTTGCTGGATGGGACGCCACTTGTGGGTGGAACGTGCCTGATACACTCAGTCACTCATGCATCTGTTGCTGCTGCTGCTGCTGCGCGTGTATAATTAGCTGTTGATAATTGATTTAATTAGCTCCGTGCAGCTTGCAAGCAGCACACTTGGCGCCGTGTGTGCGCACATGCTGGTGGGTTTTTGCGTTAAGAAATTCCATCACACCACCGGATGAAAGGTGGCACCATCAAGCGACATTTTTCTATGACGGTGTGACGTTTTCCCATCTTCTTTACGTTTGCGCATTGACATTCCGGTCAGAAATAGAATTAAAAACGCAACCACCATCATCGTCCGAACGGCATGCGAAACACTTCCAGAGAAAAAATGCCTCCCGCGATTTCGATCGTGACCTTTGCGCTTCTGCTTCTGGGGTACATCTCAAGCCGAGCATACTTTCTCTAATCACAACACCCCCAATGCTTGTACTGGCTTTCGCCTGGACAGGGCCCTGCAGCCGTCATCTTCGACCGAAATCAAACCAAAGAGCCGGCCAGTTCGAGCATCACGAAATCCATTTCACTTTCAAGCGTGCATCCGGCGGCACTGTGGCACAGTGCCACAGACAGGCAGGCAGACAGACAGCCGCGTGCAGCGGGTGGTTGATTGGTGTGTGCGAGCGCGCTGCGAAAGGAATTTTCATTTGGCCTCAATCTCGAATTTCTTTGCAACGGCAACGGCTCGTCTCGGCATCATCATCATCATCCACCCCCGTGGTCAGCAGAACTGCGCCAATTGCGCTGCCATCGTTCTCGCTCAGGCGGCTGTCTTGGGGGAGTTCATCCGACGTAACATCTTTCGAGTGGTGTGTAGAACATTCGGCTCTCTACGCCGACTCGGGGAGGTCGCGTGCGCAAGCTGCAACCGTACAGAAAACAGATTTTTGCAAAATAATTACTGCACCATATTGGTTCCTTTTCTTCTTTTTTTTTTGTTAACTCTCTGTTCGACACAATTGATTCACGAGTTGTCTTGCGGAGCGACGTTGCGAATTTCTTGCAGACTGGCTTACTGCAATTGCCACGCCGGTTTGCCGTGCCAGTTTGTGGCACGCGGCCAAACAGCTTGACATTGGTTCGTGATCAACTGGGCATTCGGGCCCGCAAGTGTGTGTGCCACATCTGCTTCCACTTGAGTTTCTGTAGCCATTTAAAATGTCATAAATCTTCATCGCAATCGATTTGCGGGTGAGTTGCGACGAACCAGGAGGTCCGGAACAACCCGCAAACCAAGCGAACGATCGGATGTTGAGCGGGAGAAGAAGAATGCGCAGCATTGGCAATTGGGGACGCATTGTAGTTACAGCTCAACAAGAGGCAACGACTCTTCTTCACCTATTTCGATTTGTCAAACGATTCCATTCCCTGAAGTGATGCGTGATAATTAATGTGATTCATCGTCGTGCCGCCCGTCTCACAAATCGCCATTTCCCAAAGAATGTGACGCTATTACATCCCGTGCGTGTACCGCACGGAATTTCTCGCGCAAGCTTGTTCAGCCATGGTCAAACCACCGTGCGTGGAAGTTAATACTCTGACAGTCGGCAGACAGCCGACAGACAGACAGAACACACATCTTGACCCGTCCGCCGCATTCGTTCCGCCATTCCGGAATAAGGCATAACCCGATTCCAATTCTTCGCGTGTGTAGAATCAGGAGACCTACTTTCCTGATGCCTTTTCCCCCTTCCCAAGCTAAGCGGACAATCGAAGATGGAACTTCACCCTGCTGTCTTTGGCGGACAATCTACCTTTCGAATGTGGACTCTTCCAGGTCACTGTAGGTCGAGCGGCAGCAGCAGCAGCAGCAGGGGCGTGTTGATGACTCCCGGTATTGGTTATCCGAACCGTTCAGGTCACGATATCAACCTTCGCTAGCAGCTCGCTTGAGACCACCGACCAGGCAGAACTGAGCACCACCCGCACCCGCATGAGTGACAGCGCGTATCAGATCCGAGAGTTAAAAGCCCTCACAAGCACAGTTCACAACCTGGTGAGGTTAATTTACGAGAAAGCCTTCACCTTTTCGGTCCGCTTCTGGACACCTCTAATCAGTTGAACGACGAACCATGGCCATGCAGCCCATGTGCCGGGCTGGAAGTGAAGTGAAATGCACATTCCATGCCCATAATAATCTGTTGGTTTTATTAACTTCCTGTCCAGGTCGGGCCAACTCCAGTTGCTCCAAACGACCTAATGGGGGAACGATTGGATTGGAAATAAAATTCCTTGATTTATTCGCTCCCTTATCTAAACGGTCGGGCGCACACTCCACCTCGAGTCCGAGAGGATTTCTTTCACATTTTTCTCCGAGAGTTCGATTTCCAGCATTCCCTATTGGAAATTGTGTCGCATTAGCGCCTTTGATCAAACCCTTTTTTATATTTTCGTTTTCCAGTTTTATTTCCCAAAACAAAAGGAAAGGGCAAGCATCTATAATGCGATGTTTATGTTGCTTCTTTAGCTCGGCTAATTAAATAATCAGGTATCACTTTTGAGTAACGATGAATAATTCAGCAAACAGGTTGCACGTGCCTGTGTAATTTGATTCCAAACAAAATCTGAGCTTTTCTTAATTGAAATTAAGCTCCATCTGTGATCGAAAGTCTGCTGCTACTACTTTAAAAGCATCCACTTAAACTAGGCCATCGCATTGCAAATCAGGCCTATTTTATAACTTCGTAATGATCTCTCTACCCATTGCCAATACCCACGACAAAAAGCCTACGCCAAGCTGTCCTCCCTGCTCAGCAGAAAAAGCCAGTGCGCTTCCTACGCACATAGAAAAGGGATTGATTGGAGCTTTGCTTGCACGTGCACGTTTAGAGAAATCTCGACTTCGACAGCCAACCTCAGCCAACTGCCCACAAACCGGGAACAAACGTAACCCCCGGAGCATTGATTTCCCGAAACGCCTCCACAACCGAACGGTACTGCCGGCGAGGTACTGCCACAATGCAGTACTGCATTCGACTATTAAAAAGTACTTACGAACGCCTCGAACACCATCGCGGCAACAAAGCGAAAGAAAGCAACCAGGAAATGTAACCATTTTTGTTCAGCATTCGCCCATAAATTCGCATCGTGCGCAGGCATCTGTGCTGCAGTTGTGCAGCATTCTTCACCATTTCTAATGCCCCCGAACGGGGTTGCCCCCAGGGGGATGCAAAACGTATTAAGACGTAGCGCGCGGCGGCGACGTACGTTCTCAAACCGCAACCGTGGCGGGGTTCCAGCGGGATCGCTGCCCTGCGTAACTAATGGAGTGGTCGGAAAACCAATCATTACAAACCACCACGGGCGGACTGGCGGTAAAGAAGTTATTACAGTTTGAGGCACACCGTGGCTTAGAATGCGCCGTGCTGAATTCTGTAACACGAAGCAAACACCTTCAAGGTTTCCACGGCTAACGAACCGGGAGGGGCAAAAGAACGGTTTAGCGGATGCATTTTACGGCCGAACTACGCTCTGTTAGAGGAGTAATGAGCTGAACGATCGTCGGCTAGCGCTAGGATCATGTTGGGTTTCGTGTCGGTGTAATAGAGCATCAATCGGACTTTTTACGACGACTTACGGTTCAATTTAACTCTCAAACCCTGCATCTCATAAAACTGTTGGGAGCGAAATATACAACTCCCTTTGGCACAGAGCGTGGGAGCTGATGGTCTATTTCGCACATTAAACGTCAATTCATTGGTAATCACAGAACGGTGGCCAACTCCAACTCCGATTATGCGCGCCCTCGTGACTACAGAATGATCTCTGGTCATTCCACGCCCCTGAAGCGTGTAGCTAATTTCCTGCAATTCTCCCCCCGAAAGGGGAATTGC
Organism: Anopheles merus; assembly: GCF_017562075.2. Classification (NCBI taxonomy): domain Eukaryota; kingdom Metazoa; phylum Arthropoda; class Insecta; order Diptera; family Culicidae; genus Anopheles; species Anopheles merus. The sequence goes on along the minus strand of NC_054084.1, from coordinate 33,056,809 downwards.
ACAATTCAATTTCTGGTTCCCATAAGTTAGGCTCTATCCTCGACAGCGGTTCATGGGTTACAATTCCCACCCCCGGCCGCAGCGAAATAGATTTAGTGCTCCAATAACCCGGCGGGATTTTCGCACAAACGAAGGAGTTGGATAAGGATAAAAAAAACTTCTCATAACGCAACGCTGGGGACGATTTTCTTCGCTTCACGGAAAACCATCCTACGTGATGTGCATTCGGGCCCGTCGCGAGACCACCGGGAAGGTATGATGGAAAATGGCTGAAAAAAGACGTGCTTGTAAAACTGTCCTCCCTTTTGGGTCGTCGCCGGTCGCCTGGCGCAGAAAATGGGAGATAAAATTCCATCCAAACGGGAAACAGCTGCTGCAACTCCAGCCTGGTGTGCAGTCTGGGACGAGATGGATTGCAAACTTTCAGCACCGCTTTGCGCTTTCTGCACAATAATGAATATCTAAGCGACAGAAGCTGGTCCTTGCACGACTCGAGCTGGGATCGGGGGAAAAAACGGATCTTTAGACGTGCAAATATGTTGTCTACACAGCCCCCCGTCCCAAAACGTGGGCCCGGTGGTGTACTGTACCGGATGCAGTGCCGTTGCAGTTTCTCCGGCACCGACTCGCCATCGTCCGTTCATAAATGATTCGAACGTTCGGGTGCTGCGTATGATTTGAATAATTATTGTCCAACTCATATTATGGGAAGAAGCGCGGACCGCTTGGAAGCGCCCTCCGGCGGCAACATTCCCAGTCTCCAGCTGTGAAGACCAAACTGTTTCGTTAATTGAAAATTCAATCAAACGAATAATGACGCGAGATGCACGGTGGGACAATTATTTCCATCATTTCGAATCCAGAGCCACTCGGACGGAAAAGTGAAATTGTTCGGTCGCTTCCACCCCGAAAAACCCTGAATCCAAAAACCAATAATCCAACAGACATCCAACACCACGTTGATGGGTTTGACATTCTGGCGACAGCTCACTGAATAGCACGAGCACACACACCACCACTGCACTACTAATCGTTCGTCCCGGCGCTGGAGGGTTTTCTAAATAATTCATAAACCACAGTGCGGTGGGTTTGATCGAGCAAACCGCAAACAGTCCAACCGCTCGCTGTCATCATCGGTTTAGAATTGGTTTGATTTGCAAATAGCGCCAGCAAATGTGCAACTTTTCCCGTTGCCAGCTAGAATGAATTTCTACACACCTGTTCAGTAGGAAAAATGGGGTACGAGACTCTTTAAAATGTTAATAAAAATGATATTCAAAGCATCATAGCTAAATAACATAAAAAAGGATACAATTTTCGAATAAATTACAAAGCTTCTAATGATGAAAGAAGAAATAATATTGTGCAAAAAGTGCCCAAATAACCCCGCCCGCCGTACCTTAAACGAGTCCAACACTTCTAACCCGTTTTGCCCAAAACACTGTGAAAGGTGGTTACTCTTACCATTCGCTTTTCATTTTTTCCATTTTTTGTGGCAACAGTCTGTCGAATAGTCAAAACAATTTCCCGGAACCCGAAACACCGCACCATGCGGTGTGCTGTCACTTTTCCTGCTCGATTTTCCACCAACGAGAAGCAAAAACTGCACCGAGCTGTGCTTGTGTGCAAAAATCGTTGTTTACATTTGCCGCCATGCGTCGAAATACGACTACGATCGTGGCACGCGAATTTATTTACAGTCCTTTACGCCCCACCACGCCATCAGGTACCTCTCTACATCCTTTATTTTTGGGACGGGGTGGAAAAGTGTGCAAATGAAGCAATTCCGCAATAGAAAGAACATTTCTATTTGGGCAGTAAAAAGCTAGGTTATAATAATGGGAAAAATCCACCAGTCGACGCAATTTGGTTTCACTTTCACAAACACTCGCGTAAAAAAAAAAGAACAATGCCGTCTGTCTTCACAAGCTGAAGCTGAGGAGATGAAAGGTGGAAGCGAGATGGGAAAGCAACCGGACCGAGCTGGCAAATTCATTGGCCCTCGGAAAGTGGAGCAAAAATTCGATAAACAAAATAACAACAAACCACCGTGCGGCATGGATATGGATGAATCGATGGATGGGTGGGAAAAGAAAAGCGAAACCAAACCGGGGAAATACAAAAAAGAGAAAATAGCGGGGGGATTTATCCGAAACAATGTTCCGCAAAGGGTGGGTGGAAAACACGGTCGCGTTCGCTGCACTGACACGCTAGGAGATGTTTATTTTTTTGACCATTTTTCCACCCTCAAACCGGGTCGAAATGGTTATATACGGACGGATCGGTCTAATTCTGAAGCTCTTTATAGCAACCACCACCACCAACGACCACATCAATCGAAGAGATCATCAATAGCAAAGGATCGTGGCTCAGCTTAAGCCGAAAGCAAGGGGGGGGGGAGAAAAGGGCGCAAGCAAGATTGTTTCAGGATGTATAGCAACTGTTGTTTGACTTTTCCTGCCTGCGTATCGATCACTTCACGATCATTTGTTTGGGGAAGAACACACAGACACACACCGTGCCGCTGTGTCTGTTGCCTTGCTTCTCCACTGAGCGATGATGATATCACTTACAACACCGCTAGAGCTGGTGTGTTGTCATTGCATCATGATCACGACCGGCCGTGTGTGTGTGTCCCATGCGGCGCATTGGAATGTGATCCAACTTTCGAGGGCAAAATGCATTGGCCAAGAGGATGGCAATCACATCTCGGTGTTCGGAGGGGGGAGAATGCCATTTCTTCCTCCCTGCTCTTTTGACACCAACGTAAACATGCTTGAGACGACACAGCAGCGAGAAGGAAATCGATAGGCAAGATAGACCTCGCAACGGATAACAACATTTAATCGGTGTATGCGGTGTGACAGGAGCGATATGTTGTTGTTGGCGGTCGGGTTCTCAGCAATCCCGTTGCACAATTCGTCACATTATTGGTTTAATGCTGTTTGCTGCTACAACAAACGGCATTTCATTTATTCTGTTATGGTATTAGAGCTGATTAGTGAGATGTTTGGTTAGGGAAACTATACAGCTGATGATAATTGGCCTTTCTACATTTTTTGATATCTGTTCTTGAAATAATAGAAATAATTGACAGAAATGTTATGTGGACATTTGTTTATAGCACAGTGAGTTTTCATTCTATTTTTTTTAACTAGAATTTGACATTTGATGGATAAAATATCAACGCTCTGTACAAAACAACAGGTCATACGGCTAGGATTCTCTAAATTAAATTATATTTACCCTAAATAAGCCTGTTACTAAAGCGCTATCCATAAATTCCGTAATTCAGAAATTACAAATGTTTCGCTTAAGAAATAACACATTTGAAGTGATTTTCGAAAGTTTATTCGGATGTTTTATCTTCTCCAACCCTTTACCTTTACTAAAGGTAACCTGTCAAATATTTCGCTTGCCAAATAGTTCATTTCACTGTATATTTCACCTCGTCTGGCCTTGCGGTTATTCGTGCAATTTTCGCCATCCTCTGCAGGCTGGATGGCATGCATCTGTACTTGTAATCTTTTGACAGGTGCAGAGAAAACTGTGTATTTTGGTATTTAAACTTATTTTTGGGAACCCTGGGATTTTTGGGGCATCGGAGAACATTCGTTTAAAGGTTTTTTAGTGATATTCATGCAGTAAAAACCAGTGTGAACGTGTATACGTTCATAAAAGTTCTTCTTCTTCTTCTTCTTTTGGCTCAACAACCGTTGTCGGTCAAGGCCTGCCTGTACCACTTGTGGGGTTGGCTTTCAGTGACTTTTGGATTACCCCCCCATAGCAGGATAGTCAGTCCCACGTATGGCGGCACGGTCTAGTTGGGGCTTGAACCCATGACGGGCATAAAAGTGCCATTTTGAAATCCACAGAAGAATCTTGTCATAGAAACGCTAAACAGTTTGCAAATCTTTTTTTGACGATGGAAGTGGAAAGATTTGCCATCAAACAATGGAAAGTTATCTAAAGTATTTTTTTAGTTTGCCCTGTACTATCCTCTCTTTCACTTACCGCAGGACTCCACACAGCATAACACGGAGCACAACATAACAACTGACAGCTGCCAAACGCTTCAGAAAACGCTTCTTTGCTGGTAACATGTTTTGAATATCCTCATTATCCTCATTATCCTCATTATCCATTGCTCATAGAAAAGCTACCAACCTACTGCGATGAACGACAGTTAATGAAACGCTTTACTTCCTTTCCCAAGCGTATTGTGAAGCGTTTGGCAGCTGTCAGTTGTTATGTTGCGCTCCGTGTTATGCTGTGTGGAGTCCTGCGGATACACTTTAAGCGTTACGTAATTGATGGACGATGGACAAAGGAAAAGTATGGTGTGAAAAAATGTTTTAAAACGAAAGTTTCAAAATATCAAGTATATTATGACTCTTTATAGACCATAACACGCATGGAAAATTCAACCTGGTTGATAAATATTTTACTAAAACTGTCAGCATGTTGTCAATTTTCAAAATAAATACGTAAAACTTTTCCTCTGTAAGAAAACTGGGGCAAAATTATTTTATTTATCAGATAAAATCATCTCTTATCCATGATATGACAATTTTTTGGCATTTTTATGCAACACAAATTCAAAAACAACGAAATAACAACGTTTCAACGAAATACCAATGCAAATTTTCCATTAAACCCTGCAAAAAAAAAAACAAGACATGATTGATTGTCCTGTCAGACAAAATCTATGCTGCGCAGCAATATCTTCATCACTATAAAATCAAAACTTTCTCCCCCTCATTTTATGACTTTGAAACATCTTTTTCTGTCCACAACCAACAGACACATTAAACAAATCAACAACAAAAACACAACTACATTCATCATCGGCAAACAACCAAAACCAGAGGGGGCAATAAAGGGTAATTAAACACCGGCATTCGGCATCGGCACAAAACGGGGAAAAAACCGCCATCAAACGTCGACCGAACCGAACCAGCAGCGTCTTCTTCGGAACGCCAACGTCCGAGAGGGTGGGCTGTATGAAATAGTATCGCATGCAAAGCGCTTTGTCAGCGACATGCAACCAACCGAGAGACCCACCGTTATGTTCCCATGCATTGTCTGTCCCAGAGCATGGCCCCAGTGAGCAGAGAAAAAAAAACTGCCAACAGAAATTTCACCTGAAAAGAATTCGAAACGCATCTCGAATCGGCTTCTACGGAGCGGCACGTGTGCGCTTGTCTCTCGGTGTGCGCAAGACGTTCGGATCGTCGATGCAATTTCCGAGAAAGCGAGGGAATGCAATTTTCACCAAAAGCTGGGACCGAGCCGTGTATCATGTTCCGATTTTTCCGTTTGCAAACGAATGCAAAATGAAAAAGGCGAGCTCGGTGTAGAACACAAACAAACAACAAACGGCAGCAACAACGACAAAAAAAAACCACCCGAAAGATCAATTTACACCGGTGCGCGCCGCGTATATACATATATAATTAACGATACATATTTTCGAACCCCCGACCCAACATGGTGCCTTTCGGGTCAGGAAGCTCTGTGTGGAGTGTAATCAAAACCTTGTGTTTGGGGTGGGTGTGGGTCTTTTTTTGTGTGTACCAACCCCATGTGTCGTTGAATTAATTGCAACTGTTCCGGTAATGGTCAACGGTCGCAAAAAAATTACACCTCAATTTACAATTTCTTTGCTATCCTTCCTCCCTTATGACCCGGATTCAATATTATTTTCCGTTTACCATACCACCCCGATATTCCGATATTGTGCTTCCGAGTGCTGTCTGCCCCAGCTTCCCCCTCGGGGGGCATTATTTCCGCTCCCTGGAAGCAGGGAAGGCCCGGAGTGTAAGCGAGATATTTATGGCGTAAAATTAAATTAAAACAAATAACACCGTGTGCACACAACTGTCGCCAAGCTGCACACTTACTACAGTGCAGTGTAGAAGCAACCAGCCTTTTGCTCACACTCCACCATCATTACCATTTCATCACCCAATATATTCGATATAATGGCAAATAATAGCATCAGATTGAACCGATAATGGTGGCGGAGATGACAGCGCAAAAAAAGCTCTCTTCGAAAAAATACGACAGTAGATTCTTTTTTATTCTCTCAAATGTTGGACCCAGCCAGGGTTGCACTAGGCCGCGGATTGTGCATTTCCCATACACTGCCGCATTATCAACCCGGCACAACACCGGTGGATGATAAGGCGATTTATGTGGTAGCAAAAAAGGAAGGAAAGCAAAAAAGTGGATCAGTTTTATCATGCGTGGATTTAAATGTATTTATCCTGCAAACAGATGAGTTATTACCGAAACGCGTTAAGATCGAATAAATAACGATTGTGATAAACAAACAGAGGGGAAAGCTGCAGGTTCGCACCAAAAAAAAGCACATTCTGACGCCACCTGACCAAAGGTGCATCTTGCCAGCCACTCGGGCCAAACAATGCCCAAGCCCGGATGTGACACACAGGTCGGCGGTTTTTTTTTGCTATCAGCGAGGCGTGATTTTGTTTTAAATTAATGATCAATTCCTCTCAACGGGTTTGTTTCGATCGGCTGATATTTTTTCCAGTATGTATGGACGCTTTTTTTTCGCTGTTGGGAAAGGTGGAACGCGCCTGCAAGGGACGCAACCAACTGCACTCACACAAATCACAGCGCGTCGGCGAAAAAACATGGTTCAACAGGCAATGGGACAACAGGCAAACATTTTTCATGCCCCAGCGCTCGACGATGAACGACGATCATAACGATCGTCCCCTTGCCCCATGCACACACGGTGGACGTATATTTGTTGCCCCCACCCCCCCTTTCTATTTGTTACCGTTACTGTCGTTGGTTGTTTGTGAATTCTGTTGTTTTTTTTTCTTCTGCACAGTTCCATTTTTCTCCACGCCGCCAGTGTACCTGTCATGCATTTTAAATACAAACACACATGTGACATTTATTTACGGCGCTCCGGGTGGAATATTTTCCCAAACCGCTGCTAGTTGCCTTTGCCTCACCGAGCACCGAGGGGATGCACCACTAATGGGTTGCAATTTTGAAAACAAATAGTGTAATCGTGCACCGTTGCGGCGAAGGAATGTGGTTGAGTATAAAGGCAGGCAAATGGTTAAAATGGGAATCACATCGTACAACAATGCATAATAATATCTACAAAAAATATGTATAAAAATAAGTCACAAGGTTAGGGACAAGGTATTATCACGTTATGGTCGCACTGTCACATCAGGAGCCTTGTTTGGAATTGACATTTTATTTTGCATACAGCGTTGGACGTGGCTATAAAAAAGCGTTGACGCCAACATTGTTGATATCATAAATAACGTATATTATTTTAATTTCTTTTGAATCGTTTTTTTTTTTTTAATTTATGTCTGACGAGGTCAGTGCTAAACGAATCAAAACAAACAAATAAATAATGTTGTACATGACTGTTTGAATATTTCACATCTTGATACTGGTCAATATGCAACGAGGCAACATATCAAGGACGGCATAGTAGCGTGTCAAGCGATTGGTCTTATATGGTGAAGGTTACAAGTTCGAATCTCAGCTGTGTAACGGATAAAATTATCTTACAGACAACTTCGATTCATGAAAATGGTGTTTATTACGATAATGAATGAATTTAACATGCTCAATACGTGAAGAGGAGGAAACAGATCTCAAAGAGAACAATTGGGATGTAATTGTTCATTTCAATTGTATGAGAAGCCACTGCTCAAATTTAGGAATTAGTAATCTTGTTTTGTCTAGCAACTGATTTGAAGACCTAAGACGTTTATTGCAGTATATCTCAGATTGTCTTAATAAATGACTTTATTTCAAAAACTACCTTTCACCCATCACCTCTGACAATCAAACGTCTTATTTTCACTTTCTTCGTAAGTGTTCCGGTGTCATTGTCACCAGTTTCAGCAACTCATTCATTTTTTAGCTAGTCTGTTTTCTTTCACCCTTTTCTGCAACTCACCCAAACGACCTGACTCATAACTGACCTTCCATCCAGAGAGACGGAGCAACAAAAAAAAAAGAAGCCGAAGAACATTTGTGCACACGAAGCACACCGTTTCGAGCACACTCGACACCTTCCCGTAGCGCACGAAATTGTGCCAAGTGTGGCTGGACAATGTTACAACACGGTACGGTACTAACCACCGCTGCCGCCGCCGCCGCGAGTCGGTTTCACCTTGTGCCACCGGATCGCAACCGGAACAAGGCACAGAAGAAGCAGGCTGAACCACACGCGATCAAGCAAGAGCCATACAAACCCGCAAGGCATGCAAAGTAGTGGTGAAAGTTGGCGTCGTTTCATCTGGCCAAGCCGCATCCACGTCAATGGAATTACCCCATCCGAAACGCTTCAAATTGTGCCGGGTGGCTTTGCGTCCGTTCCTCGAGTCACGGGTCACGCAAACACGTACTTGAGTGACAAATTCATTGCAAAAAGCAATCTCTTCTAGCGCAGGAATCTTTCACCAAACCCGAATGAGGGAGCAAAATCAGTACAGGATCAGTATTAAAAATACCTTCCCCACATATCACAGAAGGTCAACAAGCGCTTTCACTTTTTTTACCGCAAATCACACCGCCACGGGGGCAAAACAGAAGGAAATAAAAATATTGGCAAAAGAAATGAAAAGTTTAACCATCGAAGTAGGCGCAGGCGGAGATGCTCCCAGCAGGAGACATACACGCTCGCCCAGCACGACACACGATGGTCGGTGGCCGTATGCGAGGTACGAGGTAGCACGCAGTCAAAGCCGTTGCGTCTCATCGTGAAGGCGTTTTTGGTAGCAATTTTGGAATGTTTTGTTAGAGCGATGCTGATTAAAACATCAACCGCATACACAAAGACTTCCTCCCTGCGGTAGCGCTGGAGCAACAATTCACTAGCCGAAAGGAATGTTACACTCAAACGGTTCACTGTATCTGTTTGACTTTATTCAACGCGTCCTCTGATGATGATGTCGCTATTTTTTGTTTGAGGAATCCCCAGACAAACCTCCGTTTGAATGGACTTACCATTGAAATAGCACAGCAAGGGACAGCAGTTGGCCGTTGTTTGAAAGGAAGCATCAAACCCTCAAAACTGACAGCTGTCAACGGTTAACGCAAACGTTCATATTCAGGGATTTTGCAAAATCATATCAAAACCATAACTAAACGATTGGGGAACATACATGATCTATCAATCCACCAATGGTAGTAACAATGGCAGATTCAGTAGATAAATTGTGCGTAAGTCTATAAACAGCATTTCGCAAAAAACGCCACACAAAAAAAATCACTCCCGATGATGGACGGTCAGTAAAGTCGGCGCATTGTTTTCCCGAGCGAGTGGTCGGGACATGAAATTAATGTTTTAACATGTTAATGTTTCGCCGGCCCGGTTACTTTCTGACCGTACATGATGTGCTTTGGGAAGGACATACCAACAAACGGGACAAAAAGTGGACGTCAGCAGTTGAGCGAGCATTGTTCTGGCTGAAACAACCGGGACAGTATGAGATTTTATCAGCACAAAGCACATACACACAGAAACAGCATACAGCGGGGACCATTAAACCAATGTGTGGATCATCCACCGGAGTGGCGTTGATTTGTAACTCATCTCGTTACCGCTAATTTTTACAGCTGCGTTTGAGCATCACTTTTTTTCGGTGCCAGTGCAATTGCACGCACCGAAACCCACTCATTCCCCACTGCCCCATCATTAAAACCGGATAAAGGAATCAAAACAAAACACAGTGCGCGAGTGTGTACTGTTGTTTCATTAAAGCGGCTTGTCGAATGATTTGTTGATAAAACAAAACCCTCGCTCGGTGGTGCTGGTTCTGGTTCGCATTATTTAAAGTATGTTTTGTAGTTTTGTTGTTCCCCTATCCGCTTTAAATGCCAATGAACTTTTGTACAAATGCATGTGAACATCATACTTACGCCGGCACTACCAGCAAGCGGGATGAGATTAAGCGAGTCCATAAATTTTATCGTTCGCGCTAAAGCACGGGTGTTCAATTTTTTGCTGCTGCTGCTGCTGCATTCGAAATGGGTTTATAGCTTTGCTTTGCTACCCACCCAATCGATGAAATGAGGAAACAAACACCCCATATCGGTTAAAAAAGCATGCACCGCCCCAACATCGAAACATTGGGTCTTAAGGAAAGGAGCACAACACCCATACGCCAATTACCAAGTGATATTTTCATTTCCTTTTAATCACAACACTGAACCACCATTATCGCATTACGCTCCGCATCGAAATTGGCAAAACTCACAGTGCACAGCATCCAGAAGTACAGCTCAACCTGGTCCTCCCTACCATACACCTGCATTCTTCTGCAACTCTTTCGAGCGCTTGAGTAAGGTGCAAACATCGATCGGTTGCAAAGCTAGCGATTGGAAGATGAAAAATAAATAACAACAAAAAAACAGGAAACAACAACAACTACACACTCCACAATTGGAACGAAACGTGCCACGCAGCTGGTAGGAATGGCAAAAAACCAAACTGTTCCGACCTCAATTTTTGCACCCGGGGTTGCATGCCACCGCCACCGCCTTTCATTGCGCGGGTACCTTTGCTGCGCTTTAAATGAGGTTAAAACATTGAAACATGACCTGGTGCACCAGAGAAGGATCTTCTGAGCCTCCCAAAAGTGAAATGGGCAAAGAATGGGAGAAGAAGAGAGAGAGAGAGCGCAAAAAATTCGAACCCTCTTTTCAGTTTTCAACGCAAGAAAGTAGAGTCAGGTGCAGGAACGCAAAAATATATCAAGTGGAAATTAAGTGCGAGTGTCAATCAGGTGCCAGTTGGTCGCTTCGTTTGGAACTTAAGAGTAATTCATTGTTTATGACACTTCTTTGTTTTTCAACTTGTCGAAGTCGAAGATTTGCTGACCATTTAGAGCATTAGTTGCTTGGATATTCCTGTTGATATTGAAGAAGTATTCGGAAGACTGATAAATAGACGCAACAACATGCCCGTCATGGGTTCAAGTCCCGAATAGACCGTGCGTAGGACTGACTATCCTGCTATGGTAACAATAAATCACTGAAAGCCAAGCTCACTTCACTAGTAGTGGGTACAGGCAGGCCTTGACCGACAGCGGTTGTTGGGCCAAAGAAGAAGAAGAAGAAGAAGATAAATAGTCCATAATATAGGGATATTTTTAAAGATATTATTAGAGATATTCAGAAGAGATCTCCCGCCTAAAAGTCCTATCCCTATATGTCCATTTATTGGACTCTTCAGCAGACACCACAATTACATGACTCATCGAATCCTCTACAACCCCCAGCGCACAGGACTCAAAGCCTCAACATCTCAAACCATAAATCGTCAATCGGGTTCACTTGCACCCGAGCACTAGCAGTCAAAAAAGAAGCTCAAATCAAGCGCGTAAACACCAGCAAACCCCGTAGTGCTTGTTCGCTCCCCGGCCATGAAGATAAATCGATCCTTTTAAGGAAATTAAGGTGAATCACAGCTTCACGGCTTCGCGACCCTCGGATAGCCTTGCTAATGGGGAAAAAAAGGGATCTTTTTTTGTTCTTCCACCAATTTCCAGGAACGCGTTCCTGCCAGAGGCAGAGAAGGCTCTAATTTATTGCCTTCAGGCATTCCTCCAGCCATTGGATTAGAGGAAACCGGATTCAAACGTAATGGGTTTTTGGTGGAGGAGGGAATTCAGTTCGGGACAGGGTGCCGAGATTGATTCTAAGTCAGTAGTGGAGGAGATGATGAGATGGACACTGTTAGCGCCTTCTAATTAGATTGTTTCTTGGCGTTAGGAAGTATTTAGAGATGTTGGGAACCTTAAATACGTTATGTTTCCTAAATAAGAATTTACACTTACGCGTGTGTCACACTAAGTTATGGTCCTTGGAACCAGACAGTTTTGTGGACGAGACATCATCTTACCTAAAAGAAAAACAAGAGAATAACAATTATTAAAATGATGTAAAAAATGTATACAGATTTTCGAAAGAATGGACCCAAAAGAAATTGGGTTTGCATTTGATGGCTAATCTAATATTTATGTTCCAGCTTAACGCCTCTTGCATTCCACGGTGTGTCCAGAGAGGACCTTTTCTTTTACGATTTCCTATCCCTCGGTTCAGCAGAACGTAATTTCCTAAACGACACCTAAATCAACATTTAGAACGCGCGAACCTTTTCATCATCTACACACCAACACCACCACCATCTGCTATGATGCGTGCATAAATTATGTACGAAACTCTGCTCAAACTCTCCTCCTCGCTGGCAGCAAACTTCCAGAAGAAACATCAAAACATCCCAAGGCGTTCGCCGCCAAACGGTTTTAATTGTTTCCTGAAACTACCGAATTTTACCGAACCACCACACTGCTACTACTCATCAAGAACACACAGAGGGTATTTCTTCCCTAAGTTACTCAACCAAAATACCGCTCATGCGGAAAGGGCAATATTCAAATTTAATGAAGCACTTCCCCTATTGTGCTTTGGCCAACACTACGACTAAACCCTTGTCGTCAGTCAAAAACTTCGATTAAAACCTTATTTTCACAACACGCTTCATCTAAGGGCCGTGACACAGGAGACTTCCCCAGGAATGGTGTATGTGTGTGCCCTACCTTTCTACTTGTGGTAGAAGAAAGTCCTTCCCCCTTTCCAAACAATTTTTTTCGTTCCGATCCTGTCGCAGGATTGTTCATTAAAAACGGGTCCTGAAAAAAAAGCAGACGACGAACCCGTCGTTCGTCGTTTCCCATTTAGGTGAAAGTTTTCGGCTCCGTACAGAGCGTGCCGACGACCGCCGAGTCCGGGCCTTCCCGCGGGATGGGTTTTGATTGAGAAGAAACCTTTCTTCGTGGCTTGCTTGGTGTGCAAAAAAAACGATCGAAAGAAATACACCCTACACCTTATTGTCACGTACCGAAAAGCAGGGAGTTGCCGTTCGCTTTTCCTTTTTTACGGCGAGGGTTTGCAGCATGCAAATACAGTTTCATCCGACATGCGGCAGTGTTTCATGAAGGATTATAAAATAAAATCAAACAAATCAACGATCAAACTGTGCTAAACATGACACATTCCAGCGTTTCAACGCACAACGCACACACGCACAGCAAATATCCTTGCTTATTTTCATTACAATCACATTCCGCACCCAATAAAAGGAAAGCGTGTAGAGTGAGTGTGTGTGAACATGAAAGGGAACGGCATTTCAATTACACAGCGAACGCGATCGAACCATCTCCCTCCCGCCCCGAGCAGGTGGTACACATTCGAGAGCAAATAAAATGCTAGGTGAAAGCATTTACATGTTTAATGAAAACATTTAATTTGCTACTTCTTAGCGACGGCTCGATAAGCCACAATCGTGGTGGAGCGGAGACTACTTTCCCTCCCCGAGCGACTCGCTCGGGATGTTTCGTTGCTGTTCAGCCATAAATCATTTGCATAAGAAAGAAATTTCTCGAGGGACACATTCCTCATCCGGGTGGTGACCGGGTTTGCCGTTCATTATCCTTATGACAATGCTGGTCCCATGGTCCCGTTGACAAATGGGAGTAAATTGGTCCTCCAAATACAAAAGACTTGAACGATCGTCCGTGAGGTGACCGGCAAGCACTCGCTGCAACAATAATCGCATTATTAACATCACGATAGCTTGTTTTATCGTTCGATGTAGCTGTTGTGTTTCGTTGTGAAAATAACAAAAACACAAGAACTTCTTCAACCATTATGTTCGTACCGTAATTTCCGCTTAATAATTGAGGTACTACTGCCTAGCTCGGTACCGCCATACCGCCGAGCAAAAAGGAAATTCATCGCGTTTTTTTTTTGTTGTGTATGTTCTTTCTGCCATGTTTAAAGCACAGCACACAAACCGATACAACAGAGCAGCGATGGGGAAGGGAGCGTAATAATAATTTGTTACTTTGGCGTCACATTGGCGGACTGGGCCTTTTTCTTTGCCGCGCCTTTCACCCAGACATAACTGTCGGAAGTGGTGTTTTTTTCTCCTCTCCCTCGGAAGACGTCTTCACCTTCGGCCGACTAGAGGGCAGTGTCGCGCGCGCGTTCTAGTGTCTTCTAGCTGCTCCGATCCCTGCGACTGCGGTGTAAGGTTTATGATGATGGTCAAAGTTATTTTTTCGCCTTTGTTTTTCTCTCCCCCTGCAAGAAGCATATTGCGTCCTTGTAGTTCCATTGTCGTGGCAAGGGGGACAATAAGAAATACGAAACCGAAAGCGATTGAATTTCATACGACCGAACCCTCTGCAACAATCGTCAGCACTATTGGTAGTGTTTCGGGAAGGCTTTGATGTGGGGGGGAGTCGTCTAGCGATACAGTGAGAAATCGCTGCAAATCAATCTGTTTAAGTGTTTGCTGTCTTACCCGTTAAACGGCCCGCTGCAGAGGGTATGAGTAATTGCCGCTTTGCTTCAAGAACTTTATCAGGAAATGGATGTACGAACACGAACTCAGTTGGGAGGGGGGGGAGGGGGCGTGGACGTGTCAATGTGGCAGTAAAAAATAAACAAAGCAGTGGAAACGATGAGCTGTATATATAACTCATAAAAGACATATTTAAATGGGTTTAAATTCAGGGTCCTTGCTTCCAAATTAAAGTGTTTAAAATCATATTTCTCATACAACACGCTATGTAATTTTAATTTCAGGTTATTCATTGGGCTTTTTGCTTTTTTGTTTAAATAAAACAATCAAGTGTAAAGCAAAATAAGCTACTTAAATTTTACTTCTAAAACGTGTAAAACGTCAAAACACACCTTATTTTGAAGCGATTTCTTTGGAACTTCAACTAAATTGTTAGCCATTTAGTATGATAATTTAAAACAAATTCTTTTTTCCCGCAATCGTGCAATTAAATTTAAGAAAAATAGTCTACAAAGGGTTTCTTTTTTTATTAAACAACTCACAAACAGAAATAAATGTCTACGGCTTCTCCCAGTGGTCAGCAGTGCAGGTTAACTTCACATTTTATGTGATCCATATCCACATATCACAACAGAAAGCCGGACAAAAACAGTACACGTTGTATGTAAATTTTTCCACACACACACATACGTGCTAGAATCTGTACAAATGTCCCTCTAAAGGACGCTATGTCTTACGCGAACACACACACAAAAAATACCTCGCAAAATGTTCCCTTCGAGACCGTACCACCGCTCCTCCAGCGTCGGGAGTAAAATTGAAAATTCATTTTCCACTGCCCTATACTCCAAAAGCAAGCGCGCATGTGTTTGCTTACCTTTCTCGAGCACACCACCAGCACCAGTTTCCTGGTTGCGCCTCCGGGGTTTTGTGCGGACACCTATTTGTTTATCGCGCGCAAAATTTTCTCGTAAAATGCTTCACCTTTATTTACTGAGAAACGTAAGCACCTACTACCTTTCCGACCCCAGCAGTGCCAGCAGAACATTCTTTGAAGTGAAAAGCCCAGACGCGCCGGGCGGCTAGGTTGGCGCATTGCCGAACCGAACGATTTAATAAGACTTCTATTTGTCATGAAAACATGTGTAAACATAGCTGCGAAGCATGAAAGCATGCCCTTGTGTTGCCCTTTTTTTTGCATACCTTTTGCATGCTTCTAGCGCAAGTCTTATTAAATGGACAACGTTAGTAGTAGTAGCAGCAAAAGCAGTCTTCGCTCTACGGTATTTTTCTTCACCTTTCTCCCGGCCAAAAGCAACCGTTCGGGAAAAGTCAACCGTTGTTTTACGCCACTTTCGGTACAGGGGCGAAATTAAATAACATGCTGACTTCTTGTACCTTTTCCCCGGCACACAGCCTGTCACAGTGTAACATTCGCCGTGTATTTTAGGAATTTAAACAAGACCGGTAGCTTCATACGGCACTTTGGGTTTGCACTTCCGGGCGTCTCTTTTTAGGGAAGACGAATTCATACTTAATTCATGGAGAATCCCCACAAAATCCCCCGGCAGAGCATAACAGCTGGACGGGGGATACAGCAGGAAGTAATCCAGGAACTTTCAACACCAAGAGTTACAGAGATTTTTTCAGAAATGTGTACTATATTTGTGTTTATTTTCAATTTTTGCATCGCAAACAGGTAGCTTCACAGTTTTGGTCCTTCGAACCGGATGAAATACAATGAGACCGATTTTTTCTTACTTTCTAGATAACATCCGCCATACCTCTTACAGCTGACGAATAATAAAGCAATCCATTAGCATAATACAGCAAAGCCGCTTTGCTAAAGGACTTCTCTACCCCTGACCCGACTACAGCTTAAAAACATGACTATTTAATGCGTCAGAATTACAAACTACTCCTGCAATTACTTTGCCATTTTCAGCTCACCCAAAAGACCATCCTTCCACGTCCAAGTGCCGAAAAACGAAACTGACAGAATTATAATCAACTCATCTAGCTGCTATCAAAATTGCACTCCCAACACGGCGACTTCAACTGCTTGTAGCAGTAACAGTAACAAAAACACACCTCCAAAGTTCCGTACTTTGAATGAAAAATTACCTTTCACATCATCACCAACGTAAATTTGGCTAAACGCAACCCAAAAAAAAAAACCGTTGACGGTTTCGTCGAAAATAAGACGCGCTTTAATGCGCTTCGGAACACTCGCGGGGTGGGATATTTCCCAGTGTGTTTTCACCCCACTGGTTCCGGTAGCAGAAATAATTCATCTGCCAAGCCACCTGCCGACCGTGAATCAACTTTCACTCAATGCGCTACCGTCATCTACTATAAGCGTTTCGGCTTTGGTTCCGTCATCGCTCGAGTCGTGTCGAGTCAACAGGGAAACTAAATTATAATGCCAAACCTTGCCTTCGTCCCCGTATTGCTGCCCTGCTGCTGCGGTAAAGCGGACTCTCTTTACGTGCGCAAGTGAAATATGCTTTCATCCTGGCAGGCCCACCGAACCCCCCGAGGTCCAGAGAGATGGATGGGACCAAACTCCAAAAGCGCGCGTACGGTACAACTTTCCACAAATTTGGTCTGCAAAAACTGGTCCAAAAGTTGAGCGCACCCTCACCTGAAGAAGATGAGAGGACGGAAAGGATGTGCAGAACGTTTTCTCCGTGCACTTAAGAGATCCTAGGCCCCGAAGAAACAGGAAGCAGCACGATCTGCTCTTCATTCATAAATTTCTGAGTTCATTCTCCCGCCCCACTGGCGCAAGAACGATCCGAGATTCCGAGACGACGCGAACCATGTTCAACCGCGCAAAAAAGGAAGTCGATGCACTTCGACGTGTCTGTCTCTCAAACGCCGCGCTCCGCTGGAGAGTTTAATGCAAAAACTTACGCACCCCGGTTCACCTCAACCAAGTGGATGAACTTCGCTGTGCTTAATAACTTTCTTCCATTACCTGTTTGGGTGGAATGGAGGCCTTCTTTTCTCTCTAGAGAGAAGGGTTCTTACCGTTTCTGTCCATGTGCCTGCACCTGACGGCACTGAGTGAGTCCATCAAGCCATGACAGCGCCCGTCACGGAGGTAAAAAGGTAACTACGAGCATGGCTTGTGGCTACCACCGAAAGCGAAAGGTAAGTCAGCGTTTCATCCCGCATTTGTGCAAGGTGCATCTGATCCCACGGGACGGGAGGAGTGAGCAGACTCTTCCTTGGCGTGCATTTAGACCGAACGATGTTGGAGTTGGCTTTAGCATAGGCAATAAAATTGTTTTACAAGATCGCAACCGTCAGATAACCCTGCACCGTACAAACGGCCCAAGCTCACTTTGGAGTTCGATTTACGTTTTACGCTTGATTGGAGAAGGCGCGATTGCAGGTAGTACACTGTTGGCATCCTCGGCAACCCAGCCGATTGGCATCCAATCAATGTCACATTCCTGTGCGAGGTTTCCGCAACCACCCCGGAAGCTGACAGCTGGATGCACCACCACGATAAGCACCAATCGAGTGACGTTTCGCTGTCAACGGATTGGTAACTAAGTGAGGAATTTGTAGCTGTTCTTCGGCTAAAGCCTAGAAGCTAGAACAGAACAGGAGTGTGAGTCCAAACACATTTGTGTGTTGTTTGTTGCGTTAAGCTTCAGACTCCGGGCTTTTAAAAGGCACGGGGATTTGCATAGTTAGAATGCAACTCGTCGAAACAACGCAGTAGCACGAAACAATGATTTATTAGCACAGTCATACAGGGAGCCAAATTTCACTCCGATGCGACTAAAAATTGTGACAGACGAGTATTGCAAAATACCCCGTAAAGCTGAACCGAAAAAAAGCTTTCCAGGCTCACAGCAGCAGACAGAAACAACAAACCCGAAGAGCCCAAACAGAAGGATTATCACACCATAAATCCGTCTGTCACATGTTCGATACTCCGTTGCCGGCGGTTGTGGTTTTTGTAGTTGGAAGCTTTGTGACGGTGTAGAAACAAAAATACAAGCATTACCAATTGCGGGTTTTGGACCTTTTTTGGCACCATCTTCTATTTTACGTTCATATCATCTGTTTTTGATGGGTAGTGGTATGCACTGGCGCTCGCTTTTTTCCCCCAATCTCATCACATCTATTGTTGCAAAATTTATTTGCATGAAGCTTCTTTTTTTCCTTTTCATTTGCAAAGCTGCTGACTATTTTCCTGCGTGCAGATTAAACTAAATTTTTCCGAAGCAATAACTCTTCTTCCACCGGCAGACACTCACACACATCATGCGAGGGACGCGACTGTTCGTGACAGGATTTATGTGCGTTTGGGGGACACGATTTATGGAACCGTGTTTGGCCAGTTTGGCTAGTTTTGGCAGGCATCCTTAACAAATGAATTCAATTTTTTTAAGAGTCAAAGACCTTTTTCTACCCTAGAATGAAGGACTTTTCTACTGCGGGGAAGCAGATTTTTAGGTAAATTAGTTAACTTCCCATAAACAATTTGCATAATCGCTTTAATTACACTCGAGACACATTTTCGAAAGGAAACAATTTCCCCGGAAAAAGAAGCCCTGTATCTGTCTCACTCAAGTGTTGGAAGTGATTTTTTTCTTCCCCGATAGTGATCTTAACACACACACACACACACACACACACACACACACACACACACACACACACACACACACACACACACACTAGACTTCATGCCAACCAAGGGCTACAAACAACTTCAATTTGCTACGGCTACGAAAGAGGCGCGCGCGCGTTTTGAATGCGAATCAACGAGAGACATGCTTGTTGTTGCTTTACGTTTTTTGTGTGTGCTTTTGTATTGAGGAAAAAACATTTTCCTTACTCCCCAAAGAGCACAGAACAGGGAGAGCAACACGAGGCGAGAGAATGCAATAAAAATTGAATCGATTGCCGGGGAAGTTGATGGGTCTCACAGCGCCACAGCGCAGCATGATTTAATTACACCGATAAGACTCTTGACTCTTGACGCCACCGACCGGCAACGGCAAAAGAACGCGTTCGAGAAAAGCGCTGGCGCCATGTGTCTCCGGCCGGTCCCGGAGGTTCTGTTTCATGTCTCGCTAGTGCCAGCGAGGCACCAGGGAGGAGGTGGTAGTTTCATCTTTGATCTTTTCCGTTTTGCTTTGTTTTTGTTGTTGCTGGTGCTTTAGCTGTTGTTTTTTTTTAAATGGCAGAACACCACCGCCGCTGTCTGTCCGTGTGTTGGCAAGAGTCTTCAGAGTCTTCAGACAAACCGCTTCATTCTTCGGTGCCGGTTAAGTGCAAATTGCAAACAAATTTCACCGGAAGCAAATGCCGTCCGCACGCGATCAACGTGTTTGGTTGTGTTGTTTTTTTGTGTTGCTTCTTCATCCCCACACAACTATAGTGTGCCCCTTCGAGGGTGGCCCCTGTACGTTAGGTGGTGAAAATGTGTAATTCCAATATTGAGGATGTTCTACGGTAGCAATGTTGCTAAATTGGAAACACAATTTTTTGCATGCTTTTTGGCAATTTGACGCCGAATGATGGTTAAGCACGCGAACTTTGTGCGCCCAAATTGATGCTAATCATTCGATGCATTGGTGTAATGTCTTCCTGTTTTGTGAAGTCATTTTTCGGGATTTAAATTTGATTTTGAGGAAGAATGCATTAAGTAATAATAAAACTAAATGAATATTGATCCTTTGAGTTTTTGAATTTTTCATAAAACTCAAATAGATTGACAACTGTCAAACAAATGTCAAAAAAGGAGCAACATGTAAACAACCGTTTCATATCAAATGTCAAATCCCAAACAGTTTTCATTGGTTAATATCTTACGATTGGATTAAAAACAATCTAAATATCAAGCATTTTGTATCTATCCACAGCCATTTTAGGCCTTCAATACAAAACAAGGACATCACAGTGTTGTGTAAATAAACAACAAAAAATACACTTCGCTTAATTGCAGGTTTGTTTTTCGCTCCCTGTCCCTCGCTGTTATATCACTTTCAAAGCAGCTGCTTGATCCCATTTAGACGCGGTAGGCTAATAAAAACCATGCACATCCATTCGTACAACCCGGCCATCCTAATCAATCGATCGATCGCAAACTTCGAAATGACACTCCTAACGAACCTAACACGAATGCCACGATGCAAATGTTTCGAAATCAGACACAGGCAAAAATCAATTCCATCCAGCTGCCGCAGCAGTAGCAGCAGCAGCAGCAGCACCGGCAGCCAATGGTCCAATAAACATTATACACAAAAAAGGCAGACAGACAAACACAGAGATCCGCAAACAGACGGTGCACAGAGGGTGTAAAGCGTCACACTCCCGTGTCGTTACATGGAATTACCAGCATCAGTTCCGGTTTGTTGGGGACGGTGCGCGGTTTTGCCGTGAGGAGCATGCAAAGTGGGGAAGTTGTGTAAAAAGCCAAAAAGCTCATGAAACGCAACGCTGTCACTTTACTTTGACAGACAGATCTGCTAAAATATTGTCACTGCAGCGTGTCGGCGGGAGGGAAACATTGCCCCAATCACTCAGCTTTTTTTCCTTTTGTTTTCTGTCACGCGAACACTTTTTTTCCTCCGATGTTTCTAAAAAGTGCCAGCAAAACCAGGAATGCGACACAAAAAAGGCGAATGCAACAACCAAAAAAAACTTGCCCGCTTTGATCATCCGCGAATTGGAAAATGACTTTTTCGATCGTTTCCGATACACTGAACGGAAGAGAGCGCAAGCGAGCAAGCAACACGGAGACTCCACGCGTGAAAAGCAACGTTGATAAACGCAATTTTCTATCCCATCGATAACATTTCCACCCGCTTGCAGCTCCCGCGTGAAGGCATTATCCCCGGATGCATCCCCCAGCCGTTCCATTCACTTTTCCATTTTCCGCTCAAATGCACAACGCAAACACGGCGTACCAGCGCGCCGTTCTCGCCGACCCGCCGGCACATCCGAACGCACTGTGTAGCATCCGGTGGAAAGCTTATTTTCCACATTTTGCGATCCAAGCGAGCCATTTTCGAGCATAATAGAAGCCAAACCCGAAACGGGTGCGCGCGAAAGTCACAGGGACGGCAGAAACTGTTGGACCCGGTGAATGGGCCAGCAGGAAACGAAGCATCCAATAATACGGCTCTAATGTAGATTAAGCAAGGAACATGCCACGCCAGGAACAACCACCACGGGTATGATGAAGAAATAAAAATTGCATTCGATTCACCTCGCTATTGACAACGACCAACGGGCTTTAGGATTTGGAGCTGGTTCCTGAGCCCTTTTTGGTACCCCTTCCGCCCAAACAACCCGAGCAAAGGTTTGCCGGCAGTTTCCTTATCAAGCTTCCTGGTTTTTTGTTCCGTCTTTCCTCTGAATTGAATGAGGATTTTCCACCGACTTTTTGTCGTCCCACACTTTTCCACATTGTTTTAAGCATTCAAAACTCCAAGTCCGTAAAATCCGCACGAGTGAAAGGCAACAGAACAAAGCACAACACACCTTTCGGGTAAATGCAAGTTTGTGCCCACTCGGAGCATAGGTTTTGGGTCCGGGACCGTTGTTGTACACTCCAAAAAGGGTCCCACCCCACAACACAAAGATTCCTTTCACCAGGTATGGACGCTAAACATGGAGTGGGAGAAGCTTGTTGTTGTTATCATTCCACCAACGAGCTTAAGGGAAGGCGCGGAAAAACTGGAGCGAAGCCTTTTTCTGTTTTTGGAAAAACTCACACCAAACAACAACTTTTCGACCACGGTTCGAACCGGACGCAGAATCGCTCGTTGAGGAAGTACACATGGCGATGGCTGGAATGGGTAAACACGGGGGTAAAGCTTTGTTGTCCGTGCGCAACTAACGCGCGGCAAAGGTGTGTTCTTGGTTGCTATCACGTTTATTGCAGTGGCTCTTACTGATACGGGGGACACGACCGGAGGATCGTTGTTTGAGCGAAAGGAAATGGATTGTGAGCTAACGAGCGCAAACCAACCGGGCCACGGAACGGAAGGTTTGAAAGGGCGGACAGCAAACAGCGTCTCGATTGAACTCCAAATGCGGTAATTACAGTGGTGGACACAGTGTGCGAGTTCAAACCCTCAAGAAGAGGCACTATTGTATTAAAAAATTAGATGTACGATAGCTTTTTAGTACTTGATAGTACGCAAATTGAAAAGATAACATAACTATAGGTCGTTATCTCCAAATTGAAGTGAAGTTCAGGAAACCGTACCTTGCTATTCTTGATTAATTGGTGAAAGTTATCAACAAGCAAACTTATTGGATAAACCTCAAAACCATGTCTCTTGAAAGCCTGATTAAAATCTCCTTTAAATCTAAAGCCCTCGTGAAGATATCATGCGATCCTTACTGTACTGCAGCTTTCACTTCACAACCCAAACGTCGATAACGACCAAGAACAACATGAGCACCTGTGGTACGATACCGAGCAACGACCAACGGCCAAGTCAGTCGAACGTGCCGGTGCAATGTTTTCCCATTCATTACTCGCCGCCGCTACATGTACGCACCGGTACCGTTCCCGTCCCGAGATTGAACATCGTCCGAAAATCAAGCACCTCTTGCTTGCGCTCCAAACTGCCCCAAGCTGGATCGCAAACACGATCATCCTCCATCAACCGGTTTATCGGTAGCTCCAGAACCACACGAACAGGTGAACAACGGTCCGAGAGTACAAAGGAAATAATGCAGATCTCCCATCACCAACCTCCCCAACTGCAGTGAGCCCGGGCACACAACCATCAGGAAGATGAAGAGACGACGATTTTTCATCCCAGCCAGGAGGCTCACGCTCCTCCAAAAAACGGGTTAGTTTCCGCACACCCCGCCACGCTTACTACGATGAAGTTGTTGTCTCGGGTGATAAAGTTTCGTTGTACCGGTGTGGCGTGGGGAGCCTACTTCGTACATGGTTGCTTGCTGCACGGGACTTGGGTCTTCTGTTTTGGGGCCTGTTTTGCGCGTGAATAAAGAGCACACCGCAGCCGCAGCAATATCGTGACCATCGCAGCGATACGCGCGCCCTCACCGAGGGTAGCGAGAAGGTGTATCGATGCATGAAGCAAAGATAAACTAAAAGCAAACTTTCGTGCGACGCTCATTGCGCCAAGTGTCATCGATTATGTCGAGTGTGGAAAGAACACGGCGAAAAACGGGAGGAACGCTATCCCCACATGGTCACCGTGGTGCTGCTGCTGCTGCCATTGCAAATTTATTTTCATTCATACGATTCGCGCTCGAGTAGCAACGGAAAGCGACACAATCCCATGTATGCAGCCGCCTAAGCGGAAGTCTATATTTGTGTGGCAAGCCGTCCTATGGATTAGAGGTGGCGCTTCCAAAACAAGCCGCCACGACCACGAGTTCCCGAACCAAACCATGGCGCTGCTGCTGCTACCAGCAGATTTCCGATTTATGATTAAAAGAGTGTTTCCTCCGTAAAAGGAGGAAATTCTATTGACTTATTGCACCCTAAAGCTTAGCGAACGAAATAGACCAACAGCAACAATAACAACAAAAACCTCTCTACTTCCCTACGTCTTCCCCCTGATTCCGTGTTTGAGCAAAAGATTTGAATAAAGAAGCTTCCCCGCTTCGCCCGTGCATTCGTGCGAAACGTTACTCGATACCAGCATAAATTAGCATAAAAGGCGTTCAAACGTTGTTCATGCTTCACTGATAACAACAGCGTGGTGTGCAGCAGCACACGATACGGTGGTTCTGTGTGTGCGAACACAGCGAAGTGAGATGATTTCATGCACCGATACCGATATGATACCGTGTGGTGGCTACGCGGCTGGGCTGATAATCTAATTCAACGCAATACACGTCGCGGGGATGTATATGGAAGGATACGGGGATTGAATTCTAATTCACTGCCAATAAATTGGAGACACGTGAGGTCCCCGATAATGTTCGAGAAGGAAGCGGCACCCCGCGCACGTGCACACGAAAGATTAAGAGTGCACAACACAACAATATGCCTTTTGATGACGACAAAGTACCGTCTTTTCTTCCTTGATTTGTGTATGTGCGATAACACACGTTGGCTTTATTTGGAGGCTTTTGTTGATTAGGACATTTTTAGGATCATGTTTGTCATCACTTGTAAATAGAAGTCATGATTACCCTATAATAAGATTTTTGATTACAAAATGGTTCGCGACATGAGACTTGAACCCACGCACGGAGAGACTTCACCTTTTACCTGCATGCACTAACGACACGCACCATTGAGCGCTCTCTTCCGGGCTGGGTTAAAATTCGATAAAATCGTTCAGCACGGACACTGCATAATTCCATTAAAACAAAACAAAAATGACTAATGAAGCAACAAATTTCGCAACCTCTTCCAAATTACACCCATCGTCAAAAGATAAACACGTAATAACAATACCACGAAAGAAAGTTAATCCCCCTTCAATCACAGCTAAACAACGGCCCGGCTTTCTGGTCAACAGCGGCACAGCTACGCTCATTAACTGTGCCCCAAAATCGCTCTTGAAACTCTTATTGGCAGTTTGCAAAACCTTTCCCCCCCTTTTGAGCGAAAATGATTGCTAGTTTGTTGCTGCGTCAAGTTTTAACCCGTTCAGCGCTGATCCCTCATACGTTTCATTATAATCACCGGCGGCGCACCAAAAATAGACCGGCAAGACAAATGACGGCTTCGGAAGAGCGATTGCAGCAGCGCAGAACAGAAAACAAACGTTAGAAAATACGCCTACCTAATTTATTTTGCTCCTATTTCGACCGCTGCCAAATAATCATATGGTAGCATGCGTTTCGCTCATTTCATTTTATCTTTCTTTTTTTTCATTCGGTTTCTTTCTCCGTAGGCTCCACTTCGCTCGATCCCTATCATAAACGAATGGAAGGAAATATCTGTCTAGACGAAAATGCGCGTCTCCTGCGGCAAAGCGAGGGAATGTTTGCAAATGTTTGCAACCTTTCGGCAGCCGGTATGCGCATTCTCGTTGCATACACCAGGGTCGCGTTGCTACGGTGCTATGTAGCAGCAGCAGCAGCAGCAGCAGCATAATTAGCGGCTCTAGCGACGATGCAACCCCACGTCTCAAACGCACACGATGATCCACGATGTCGAAAACGGTTTTTGATGGGGTTAGGTGAGTTTTGTGTGCAAAAAAATACAGCTCTAAACCATCGCCCGATTCCAAGCAAGCATATAATTTAGGAACTGTTTACTTTACAACACCCAGGGCAGATGGCGTGGGGTTGATGGTAGCAGAAAATACGCCACTCCAAACGCGGAATGTAATTTACATCCCACTGCTCTTGTTGAGGAACGGGAAGCACACACCACAAAAAAGGTAAGCCAGTGCAAAAAATTGGATCGTTTGGATCAAATTAGAATGAAATGGATAATCTCAACAAGTAAGCGCTTCCCCAAACGCCGGCAGACGAAAGTCTGCAAAGTCTAAAAGCGTCGTCCGGACGGATTGCCAAAACAAAACACCCGAGAGAGCTGAGAGGTGAAAGAAGAAAGGAGAGAACCAAACGGTTTACTCATAAACCATCCCGAAGCGAACAAACAAACCACCAAGTGCGCCAATAAAATAAAGCAGCCGAAAAACTTCGCTGCTGCAGCAACAGAACGCGCCAGTACGCGCCAGGGCCATATAATTTTGCGGTTTTGTAAAGCTGGACTTTGTCGTTTTTTTTTGGCGCGTATTTGTCTTCCCCTTCTTCCGTCTGACGTCTGTCCGTTTCTCTTCTTTTCAGCGCGCTGTAGGAGTGTTTGGCCCGGGCCCGGGGTTCCGGTTCAAGCCGACCAACCGCCGTCGCACGTTACAGTGCCACGGCCGGACGCTCTTGGGTGCATAATTTTTCCGCAAGCGAGCGCTCGCGCGCGCGCGCCCGCCCGAATGAAAGCGAATCGAAACGGAACAAATGACGAAATGAAGCCGACCAACTAGCGAGAAGGGGGGGGGGGTTGGGGTGTAATGCCAACATATGATAGCTTCTTACGATACCAAAACCGGACCTTGCGGACGTGTGCCTGGTTTGACGAACGGACGCAACGGTATAATGAGTCACCCCGAAACCGTTGTGTGTTGCTGTCTCTGTGGCAAGCAC
Source organism: Anopheles merus (assembly GCF_017562075.2). NCBI lineage: Eukaryota > Metazoa > Arthropoda > Insecta > Diptera > Culicidae > Anopheles > Anopheles merus. Next base: position 33,030,300 of record NC_054084.1, on the reverse strand, counting down.
AATTCAGTATTTGCACCGTTCTATCGCGGCTTTTCTCCCTTGGCTGTGCTTTATTGGTTTAGGTTTCGAGCGGGAAAAGGGTTTTGGGGGGGGGGGGCGGACTTTTCCATCACACTTCCATCACCCATTTCCCCATTATCAGGCAGCATTTTGGGAGAGCAATTATTATTCGACAGAGCCAAAAGGGAATAACACGATTCCCTAAATTAGAGTCCAGCAGGAACAAAACCGCTCCGCACAGCAATCTAGATAAGCATGAAATTACGTCACTTGTTAAATGGAGATAGTAATTACCGCTTTGACGACTCCGGGGAGGTGCACATCGCTTTCTGTTTAATTTTGCATTAAAAACAGGAAAAAAGTGCAGTAAAAAACAGGTTCAGTTTGAAGCGCACACGAAGCATCCTACCACACCGCCAATCAAAGCGGAAGCACCGTTTCGGTGCTGTCGGACCATTTGCGCGTGCGAAAAACTAGGTCGTTCGGAAAATCCGTTGGCTCCGAAATAAATGAATGAATGAATTGCTAATTTTTTGTTTTTTCGCGCTGTTTTGCAAAAACTCAAACAAAACACACGCAGCTCGAAATGAACAACCAGCAGCATTTGCGAGGGAGCCTGCCTCGTACCGTTAATTATCCGCCACTCATCCGCGGCTCGGCGGCTCATCGAATCAATGGCGTGTGCCCGATAATGGGCTTTTGGGGGGTTTTCCTTTTTTGTTTTGTTTTTTGTTGCACTGATTAACGATGGAGCATTTTCCCGACCTATTTTACGGGTCGGAACTGACAAATTGAAGGGGAGGGAGGAAAATATTGCAAAATAGTGAGCGAAAATCGAAAATGTGCGGAAAATAGTTTATGGCCGCACCAAAACTCATCCCACTCAGTGCCATTTATTTTCGAGCATAAACGAGTCTTCTTTTTGCAACAAAAAAAACAACAGGATAATGATTTTTCCCAGTGCAGTGAAAAATTGCTCAGTTTCGGTACAGCATAAAACGCTGGCGCACGCTTCATTAAACGCTTTGTTCATTATTGGAACTTTAAAATCGGTGCAAAAAAGCGTGCGTTTGCCAGTACGTTGTTGTTGTTTAGTACAGTTCCAGTATCAGTGCAAAACACGCGCGCCACACAAACGCACAACACATGCCAAGTTTACTTAGGTAAACATCAAACATAATTAACAACCACAGCGCGTCACCCGTCGAGGGTCCCTTCTTCGCTGCTCGGGCATAGACACGGTAAGCGAGGTTGTTTAAATTCATAAATTTACTTCCAATTTTTTTTTCTCTTCAAATGCTATATCACTCGGTCTACGTACATCCCTTCCTCCCCTTAACAAACTCACATAATATACACAATATTTTACAAACTGTATAGCTGCAAGCCAACACACAGCGCCAACAACGCATTTTTCCCGTTTGATGTGGTCACTGTGCTGCTGCTTCCAGGCTCTGTGTGTGTATGGTGAGCTTGTGAATAAAACAACCAAGCACTGGGGCCACGCTGGTTGGTGGAAAAACACCCAACCCAACCCGGCTGTTCGCGAAACCGGGAGTGGAAATTGAGTGTGGCGTTCGCGTTTTTTTGCCGTCCCTAGCTTTGTTTTAAGCCCCAAACAGCTACAAAACCAGAACCCCAACCACTGGAGCGCACCCCACCACCACAAACGCTCAATAGTTAATGAGTGTTTATGCTACCACGCGCCTACGATTGGGGATAGCAAACCGGGAGAGAGAAAAACATATGAAAACACGGTATACTGACCACCTTTTTTAAAATGTAAAATACAAACATGTGGCCACGGTTGCGATTTTTTGTTGCTGCTGAAGTCTTTTTAATATTTAATCAAAATGTCGATTAATGCACGATGAGGTTTGGTGTGCAAAAATAAAGCAGACTTATGTGGGTAAATTTAAAACAAATTTTGCTTATCAGGAATCTTAAGAAAATGTTGGATTCAAATGTTTGTGTTGTGCCGAAACACCGCGCAAAACTGGCACTAAAAAGGCAGCAGCTTAGATAAGCCTTCAGTGAGTTCATTTTGCATGGCTCGAAAGGCCAAATTCAAGGCAAAACAAGATGAATTTGTAGCTCCTAAAACATAACTACAAGCTCATCTAGGATCATTAAACTTTAAAACAAGTCCTAAAATACCACGAAAAAGGATAAAAAGTGTGATAAAATGGTGAATCACTTCGTACTGAAAATAACGCAAAACCGTTCAATAACACACACCATTTTCTGAACTATTTTTTATAAAGCCTGTAGATGTGCTCGGCAAGCTACATGTGAAAAAGCAATTTCCCTGCACCCTCCCTTTTCGAACAAAAAATAAGCGATGAATAAAAATATTTCCCAACGATTTAATAAATATACACGCCAATCGCTCATCACTCGGTGTGATCGAACAGCGCACAAAAAACGCCACTAAATGATAGACGCTACTCCAACCTCATCCGTTATCGTGCACACGACGGGGACGGTTAAAATGCATTCTCACGTCAAGGATTCAACCGAGCACGGCTATCAACCTGGCTATCGAAAAAATCCTTGATTTTAACGTCCGCGCAGCCAACGCGGAATTTGGCGTTTGTGACGGACCGAAACGAGGCAGAAACACATATGCTCCACCACGATCTACATGACGTCACAAGGCACACGTGTTTTTCATGGCACTGGAAGGCACAAAACGAAAAGCGGGAGAGACAGAGAGAGTTGTTTATGCAATGTTTATTATTTCATAAAATAAAATGCCATCGTCTCTTATAAACACAACACAACCCAATCCACAACAGCAGCGCAATGCATAACGGCGCTCTAGGGCGCTGTGGCGTATATGCAGAAAGCAAAGTGTGCGCATTTTTTTCGTTTTATTTCTTGGAAAGTATTAAACATTTTTAAACGAATTTTATCCGCAATATTGGAAGGCACGTACATGGGCCATGAAAGAGAGGGAGAGAGAGAAAGAGGTTATTTATTAAGAGATTAAGCTTCAATGGGTAACAAACAGCACACACACACAAAAAGCACCCTGCCACAAGTGCAAGTTAAATAAACAACCTGCAAAGAGTTTAAGATAAAAAAAGGAATAAACAATTTCACACATCACATAATGCCACACGCTTTAATATAAACAGAGGCACTTTTTTTCTTATGTTATTGCTCTGCAAGCAACATTACTTCAAGCATAATCATTCCATTCCATTCCTATTTTGTTTCTGGTACCGACTCGAATGTAGCGAAAGCCCCATTTTTCACGCTTTCAACCAGCATTCGCACGTTCAAAAGCCCGCGTTCCACCCTCGCTGCTCCCGCTGTTGTTAGAAACAATGCACAACAAATGCACCTTCGTTCGCCCACTCTTTCGCTACACTCCATTTAGCCGTAAAAGTGTTTCCAATTCCACCACCGGGCACCAGCATCGTTCGCCGGGGGGGAGAAAAAGGTGTGCCAAAAGCCGCCAAAAGGTGATTTGGAAAATTGCCTAAAAACAATTGTGTTTAACCTCTCTTCTCGCTCTCTGCAGCACTCCGCTTCACCTCCATCATTTGGCACCCATCATTTGGGGAAACGGGCCAAAAATTGAGCGTGCATGAGCGAGGGACGTGGTGCACAGAAAACAACATAACAACAAGCATTTGCCCCAGTCGCCGCCGTTTGTAAAACAACAAGCAAACACACACATCCACTGTAAACCGATGATTGGTGAACGCACGCTAAAATAATACAAAAAGAAGTAACAAGAAGCTTAACAATGTAAAAACGCACACCCAATGCACACCCTCTTGCTCTTTAGACGGGTGCAGCGATGCATCGAACGGTCTGGCACGTCGCTGGCCGACCAACAAAGCGCACAGTGGGTGCTCGAGTAATGTTCGTACTCAAAACACACACACACACACATGTTCCCTTCTCGTCCGGCTTTTAAAATTGGCACTTCTTTTCTCCCTGCTCGAAATGTGTTCTATTTTGCCAATAGCCTTCCTACCATCCCCTCGTGCCCAACAGTCGTTAAGCGATTTGAATGCACTTTGAAGTGCACTTTTGTGCGGCATCGCGCGTGCGAATTGCTATTTTGTAACGTGTCTACCAACCGGCATGTAAGACGCAAATGCTAGAAAGGTGTTGTGCCGAGGTCGGAATGGTGAGTGGCAGGTTTGGATCTGTCAGCTGAAGGCGGAGGGCGAGGGGGGGGTCTTCAGCAAAGTAACTGGGGATGACTAATTACATGTCTGGCGAGTTTGTGTCAATCAAAAATCGGACAGAAACACTTCCCAATTATGTTTCCAAGACATATGGGATGACATAGTTTGGAGTTGCCATAGGACTCTAATTAATGGTTGCAAAAAAGCGGTATGAAAGTGTTTACTTGAGAGGACCTTAAGCAGTCTAAAAATGGTCCTCTAAACAAGTCCTTTATAATGTTTGGAAAATAAAATAGGATTATTTAATTCCTCATGAAACTCTTCATAATGCGTTAGCAAAAACACATTAAAAGGAAACTAAGCACCGTCGTAGAATACGTCTCATGCACTCATAATTGAATTAAAGTTCCATCACATTCATTCAGTGCATCATCTCATGCACTCTTTTTGAACATTGCTGCGACATTTGCGTAAAACAAACGAGAAACAAGGTTTCAGCACAACGTTTCCCCCAAAGAGCTATTAATAAACCTTCCCCAAAAACTCCCCATGCATCACAGTGGACGCAGCGAGACATTGAGCATATGGTTTTCTAAATGGTTTGACCACCCGCGCCAGACCAGACAACAGGGAAGGGAAACAGCCTCGGGCACCTCGTGAACCGGCCAGGATCAATAATTAATGTCTCACACCTTGTCTACAACTGCAACTGTGGAGCGATCACCGTGCGGAGCGCTTGCAACAAGGAAGAATGGGACCACCGGGCATGAATACCTCCATCCACCATTGAATTTCCCGCATCCACACATCTCCCCAGGAAGGGTGTCAATATTCCACAGCAGCTTAACGTTCCCCTGCACACAGCGAAACCTATCGGATCGGTGGCGATTATTTTAGTCCACACTTTAGCGACGACACACTGCGAGGCGCTTCCGGTGGTGCACGCGGAAAACTAATTCATGGTTACAGATTGGCACACAGTCCACAACAGACCGGGTTACGGACCGTTTGGGCCCGTTGAGCACAGGCGCACAAGTTTTGATGGGAAATCGGTGCAAAAATTAGTAACCACCTCGACATGTGCTGCATGTGCAATTAATTCAATACCATCATAAGTACTCCACCCGTATACTCCAGGAACAAAGCGAGCGCGCACACAGAGTACCCCTGCGGACACATTCGCACGGGGATAGGAACCAGGAACCAGGATGGCAAGTATGTGCTCCGTGTTTCATATCGGGACAGGAACTTTTCCGTGTCCTCTCATTAGTGTTGATTGCATTTACAACGACATCATTACGGTGGCGGTGGCATGCAACACTCTACCCTTCGAACACCGTTCGAACACCGAGTGTCTCCAGAATTGCTGTTTTACTGGGAAATTGTAAACACCTACTCGCAGCTTTCGGTGCAAACGATATAGAAATCAATTAACAGTAGTGCCGCGACCTACGGAGAACAAACTCCAATATTGCAAAAGGAAGGAATGGAGCGTCGTGTGTTTGCCGAGGGATGGTGCTGTGCACACGACGCCTCTATACCCAAATACCCAAGCAATGCCTAGTGGTTGTGCTGCGCAATAGAAATTATTCTCATCTTCTAACCCCGGGCAGGTCTCTCCGCGAGGTCTAATCAATGGGGGTTGGCAGAGGGTGTCGCATGGTCAATATTGACACCAATCGAGAAAATGGGAACAATGACATACAGTACACACGCTACGGAGTGCAACGAGTGCGATTGCATTACAAGCCGTCAGGCCGTGCGAGAGGAAGTGAGAGGAACTCATCATCATCGTCATTTTCACACCAGCGTAAGCAAACGAACACTGTCCCGGGGGTCTGGGAAGTGTGAAAAGATCGTCGTTTTGCTAATTGCAGTTTACTGGACCCCTTCGCCTCGCCTAGTGTGAGTGGGCGAGTTGGTGGGCCATACTGACACAACGTTGAGGGGCAATGTTCGGTAAGATCGTTCTAGATGCGCATTGTAAGTGCAACAGTAGCTTCAATCATGATAGCAGCCTAGAGTTATAGAATATTATTGAAGTATTTTGCTTTTTGGTTTAAAATGGCTGAAAAAAAAACTGCAAGGAGCGCCCTGAGTTCGAGTGAGTGATTTGAATGATGTAAGAGCTGGATATGAGTTCAACTCTAATTCAAGAGTGTTTATGGTGCTTTTGTGATTAAATTCAATCACACTCGGGACTTTTTTATGTATAGTTTTGTGAAGGCTTTTGCTCCAACGAAGATCTTTCATCTCACACACTCCGGGCTGACAATCGAATCACTTGAAATGAATTGAATCACATAAGAGCAAGCCACTATTCGGAACAAAAGCCCAAAAGAGCCAGTAGCTAAACGACAAGGAGCGTTTGAGTTGAGTTTGAGTAGAATAACATAAGAGTTATTGAACTCGAAGAGAGAGAGTGAAATAAATCAAGTTTAGTTAGTCCATACGGTGAGTGGGATTGATTGAGAATTGAGCAGCGATTGGAGTGCAGTCATAGTAAACCAAACTAGTTTACAGTAGTATTTCTGAAGGTAATTCTTGTTAAGTGCTCAAAGGGCAAAAGTTAAAAAATACAAATGCTTATAGTCCTATTCATTCTCTTCTACTCTAATTCACCTCACTTAAAATAATGAATCTTCTTCTCCTACTCGACATGTATCTCTGAATATCTTTGAATTATACAATAATACCCAAGACAGTGAGCTTAATTTAATAAACAAATTAAATCAATGTTTTAAATTGTTGTCATAGAACCAGCCTGCACAATGTGCCTTCCTATTCCCCTTTTCTGCAATGAATAAATAACATTTTGCTACAGCTAATACTTTCCAACGGGCATCCCCTCTTCAAGAGGTGAACACGATTCTACCTTGTAGAAAGGAACGCATCCATAACCCTACCATTACATCGAACAAGGGATACAATATGACAACAAGGGGTTACATCAAACTCGCCCCGTCACTCGTGACATTTGCCCGCCCACCCAATCCCACACGTGTGGGATGCGTTTGATGTCAAGAGCTGAGAAGCGGGCTCGTCGGTCAATGCTACATCCCTCAATGGGGCGGCTGTATGAGTTGAGTGCAAAAAAAGAGCCAACTCGTCACATCATGCACCTCGTCCGTTCCACGCGTCATAAGCTTTCAGTCTTTCCATTGAAGCAACATTGCAAAGTACCAAGAGCGAGAGAAAGGTTGTTTGTGTGATATTCCTAGGGGGAGGAAAGTGAGATGATGCGTGGCGAATTCTTCTCCCTTTCTCGCAGGCAAATCACATTCCTCCAGCACAATCATAATGTTCCACCGACGCTTCTTCCTTCGCACGAATCACGGATCATAAATTTTCCAAATTACAATCCAGCAGGCCACACTGGGGAGGAAAAGGCCAGGCTTTCCCTTGGTCCGTGTTCGGCCGTTTGCCTGGATTGCCCATAAATCAACACCCATTACAAATCGCGAGAGGAAATGCATGGTCTGGAATTGGCTCAAACTCGTGGTGCCATCTTTCCACCTGTTTCCCCGTTCACTCTGTCCTGGAGAATTTCCCTTACAGTTGCCATTTGGAGGAGGAGAAATTGGAATGTTCGCCAATGTCGCTGACGCGGTTTCGAAAACCCGATACTTCATGCAGCTCCTCACTAGGCGCACGAGGCTTTCAAAGCGGTTTCCGCATCGTATTGCACAAATTATTCTTTCCCCCTTCGTGCACGACGACGAGTGCCAAAGCGTAAAATTAAACTAAATCCCTTTTCGAATCCCTGTTCTGTCGCCAAAGTCCCCCGGTGAGGGACTTCTTCGTATGCGAACATCCGTACAATCGAACCGAAACGCTGGGCAGGAATCCTCTAAGCAGCGTTTAAAGAGACAGGTTCAAACCTTCAAACGCACGGTTCGATTACAACCGCAGATCTACCCCCGTGCGTCACCGAATACCGAAGTACAAGCGTAGTATAGTTCCGGTAGATTTACGTTTAATTTTAAATTTAAATTGCAAACCTTGCCGTCTCTCGCTCTCCGGTATTCCAGGGCTGTTTGTGTGTGTGGTATTACTCAAACCTTTCTACCCAAAAAAAAACCCACCAATTCGTTCTAGACGATTTTGATAAATGACTATTTTTGCGATTTGGGATTTGAAGCACTGTTTTCCCCGTGCACGAAATAATGGCGCACCGCTAAAATTATGACACGTGGTGGTGGTTCAAGGTTCGTGGTTTGCTGCAGTTGGTGTACTGTAGCGGCCCTAATGAAAACCACCACCACCACCGGTCCAGATGGTGTCAAAAATAGAGGGAAAACTTTCCGTTTTAACTGTTACAACGTGTGGCTCAAAGAAACGAGTAAAGGTTAAGCAACGGAAAGGTAAGTACGGTCGGAAAAGGGACCGGGGGAAGTAATATTTAATGATAGGAAGGTGACTTTTCATTCCTTTACGATGAGCGTCCCATGAGACTGCACGATTCATTACGAGATATGAGTGAGAACCAGCCCGGGGGAAAACCGGGGGGAGTGCGGGAAAAGCAACAAACGACGAACTTAATTAAGAGCTGATCGAGCATTTTTTTACGATCAACAACAAGGAAATGTTTGCTGTGTGTGTGCACTAAGTCACTGTTTACACGACACATTGCGTGCCGTCTCTCCTCGACCACGCTGCTGTACGCTTGTAACGCACCGTTTTATGACACACGCGTTCTTGATTCAAATCTTGATTGGGTTTTAACACTCTTGTAGAGTGTGATTACATTCAAAAGCAAGCCTATCTCACACAAACAATCTCCCAATGGGCGGGGAGCGAGCGAGGCTTGTTGTAAAATCACTGCTCAATTACTAAAATTCTAACCTGCACAAACGGGAGTTCCCATTTTGACAGATTCGTTTTCCTCTGTTTTTGGCAGCTCTTTCCTTTGATAAGAGAAAAAGCCTAGAAGGGAAACGCAACAGCAACAGATTATGAACATCAAAAGGAGAAAAAAATCCACTTCACTATGAATATTTTTCCCATAAACCATAACTCTCCACTTTGCTACCATTTCTAACCCGCAGGGCGCATGTGTTTTTGGTTTTCTTTCCCGTTCCTGTTCCTTACACTTCCATCAAAAGCAAAGCAAAAATAGGACCATATTTACATTTTCCTATTATTTCCTTTTTTTATTGTGAACTCATTTCCTTCATTTTCCCTTTACCCAGGGCGGGAAAATTCGAGTCCCGGAATTCCATCACTGCAAGCCATCCGTTACTTCATCAGATTCGGTAATATAAAAGGCAAAAAGAGGATGAGGGTTAGTTCTCCATACCAAAACGCCGTATTAATCGGAGCTCAGCGGTTCGAGGCTAGCGGTAGTTTTTCCATTAAAAAATTCTCCCCCCGGATGAGATTCCTATGGCTATTTTCAATTTCCTCTCACTCACCCGGTAAACAGTCAAATATTCGATTTTGCCAACCTCAGAACCGTCAGAAGCAGAGGCCTGGTTTACCCTCCGTTTTTTGCTATTTCCCTATTCTTCGCCAGTCCTATCTGATCCGTTAATCCATCTAGAGAGTGTCCAGTGCAGCACTAACCACAACACATCCGAACCTCCATCCACGGAGAGAACGATCCTCCGAACGATTTTTCGGACAGAGTTCTTTCTTTTACGCTTCACCGGACCTAATGCATCCTCGGAACACACTACCAGAGTGGTCCTCAGATCACTCCTTTTTTTGCTGTGTGGTGTGAGTTGCGTAGCCACAGCAAATGGATATCCCTTTTAATGGAAAAGCTAACAGCAGCTCCCGGAACTCCAGGATTCGGGGGAGGTGAACTCTAAAGTGCACTCGACAAAAAAGCCTAAAATCAATTTATTTATCAGGGATTTTTTTACCACGAATTTCCTGGAACGTCTGTTCCGGAAGGCCTGTTTTCATGGACCTTTCGCGTGAGCGAGCAAACCACGCGGTTTGAGGTATATCGGCAATAATACGTTATTTATGTTCAACCCTAGGTTACCTAGGGCCGAACAGTAAACGATTAGTTTTCCTATTGGTTCCATTCTAATGCCTGGCGAATTTGCTCTGCAACCTGCCAGAACCAGAACACGGAACGCATGACAACACCCCTGTACCACGGAACTGCATCGGCAGCGTACTAGCGGTTCTGCACTGCAACGACACATCTCATTGTCGTCCATCATTGCCAGATTTTACCGCAGAATGTGGTTTGCGGGTTTTCCACACTGTCCACCCGGTACATGTGTCCACACCGCAAAACCCACACGCCGCCGGAAAAGGAAAGACACGCGCGAGCGACGAGTGCAGTAAGTCCTTCGGCATCTTCGGACACCGCGTCGAGTAGGGCCAATAATTCCTTCCCCTTATCTCGAGCAATGGCACAGGAAGAGCAGCAGCCCGCAAGAGCACCCGACACTGGAGACGACAACTTTCGGTAATTATACCGAAGTTTGATTGCTACTATTATTACCCGGCGCCATACTTTACCCCCAGCAGCACACGGTACTCTCTCGATGGTTTATTGTTATCAGTGACCATTGGTTGCGGTTTCTACCCCATACCTCGCATCCCGGAAGATGCAGACAGGGTGAAACGTTTGACTTACGGACTGCACAGGCAGCGCACAAGCACTGCTCGGCCCTTTTGACTTCCAAAGCGGAAGTTTACTGTGCACCCAAACTCAGGATGGGGGCGAACTCTCGAAGAGGATTGTGAGCCGAGAAGAGTATTATTATTATACCCCCTACACACGCAACCCCCCCGTTTTTGTACGCCTGCAGTACGAGATACTAAAGCAAACAAGCAATTTCGCAAACAACAAAAGGGCTTGGTGAGTTATCCCTATGTCCAGGCGGGTTTCCCGGGGGCCGTTGCTGTGCCGCCATGATTTCCGGCGATGACACGTGCTTTTAATGGTTTAATGCTGCTCGAGGTGCAAACTCGCACGGGGATTCAACAACTCCTTGGCTACTGGAGGTGGAGGTGTGTGTGGTGGCTGTCGTCCAGCAGCGCTGAGTGAGTTCTTAAGAGTGTGTTCTAATAAAATATATCAATAGCCAGTGCTAGTAGCGGTAGGCACGTAGGCAACAAACAACCATTAACACACTCTAGGCAAGAAGTTGGCGTTGATTATAAGGGTGGTGTTAGAACGTCCGTCTCGTATAAATATTGATCGATGTGCTTAGGCTGCCAACCCGAGCTCCATGTAATAAGATTACATGCTTTTTATCTTGGTGGGTGGAACGATAACGTCGGGAAAAGTTGAGCAAATAGTGTTGTAGCTTCTTCAATAAATACAGATCTATCTACTGCGCAATCTGCTGATTCATTTGAAAGCCTTACTGATTGCTGATAGTGATGAATGTTTAACTTCATATATAGACATAAAACTAATGTCACGTTTCAAAGTAGAGTGATCCTGATATTCCTTGCGGAAATCCAAAAAGCCTACAAATGACATCTTTATAATATACAAAAATAATTTCCAATGATGCTAAGATGATCCGAAATGCATGGATAATTTAAAACAATTTAAATATTTTAAAATAATTGGTGAAAAAACACATTATTTACCACTCAAATTGTAATTATTGCAAAATATTTTAGGAACTTCAAACTCATAGCATCATCAAATTATAATCAAATAACCATTTTTATATAATTTATCGTAAAAACATAACAAATACTAAATAAGTGTTTATTTCCTGGAGATTAATCGGCGGAACAAATGCACGTACATTAGCTTACGCCCTACACCTCCACTTGCAACTGACACCTCTAAATAGGTATGCTCACCCTCACACACTGCCCCCTATCATCATCTGGACATCCTCTGAAATCGCTCTAATCGCTGGACATCCTCTGAAATTAATTTCATTTAGCCATTTAAACACTCTCCCACATCTGCCCATAAACGAAATAAAGGGAGCGGACGACACCCATCCAGGAGTAGACCAGCGCCCGGCATTTTTCCCGTGCGCAAATGGAGGTGATTAATTTTATTGCACAAATGTGCACAAGGTGTCTATGGGCCAATGAGTCGGCTTTGCATTAGGAAGGGGAGAATAAATAGCTTACGTATGTGTCCCCTTCGAGCTGGAGAAAAACTCATTTACATAGCCATTCCAATGATGATGAAAGCATTTCAAGTAATCTAATATAAACCTACAACACTTTATACACACACACACATGTCCCTCGCTAATCATAAGCAATGTTTGAAGTTCTCTCATCTGTGGGGACAGCCCGGGATCATCCTACCGAAAGCCTGCAAAAAGGCTCCAATTTCAACTGGTTATTTCCGTCCCGGTAATCTCGGTCTCGGTGCTCCAGCCAAATCCGAAGCAGAAACGAGAACCATACATTTTAGATTTCAATTTATGATGCGCCCTATCTGCTCTGATTAAATGTTATGCTCTTCATCCTTTTGCTTAAGCTCTTCTAGAGCTTCACATTGCTGTAAAACCCCAGTTGCGGCAGTTTATTTCCCAAAGTCCAGGAATCGTCCAGCAGTCCATTTCCCATTTGGCAGTACATTGGTCCAATTTTTGTCCAATTCCTTTGCCGGCAGGCTCGGGCGATTTCGTTTTGCGACCAAAACGACCTAAACCATTCCAGGCTTACGAGCGAAGATGATCCAGAGTAAAATGATTGCAGTGATTTAGATTACATCAGATTCAAACCCGGACGGCTTACCGGAAGAACTCGATGCCCCGCCGCTCGCCCTGTTTGGCAAACGACAAACGGAGGGAAGGTTTGTAAATTGAAATTCGAACTGCTGCAGCGAACATCTCCACGCAGAGCAGCAGTCGGACGGATAAGCAACACGAGCAACACCCTACTATGCTACTGCCTAACATCCTTAGAACCTCCAACACTGGAGGGGCGTACAATCACGCTTGCAGTAACATTTAATAGTGGCAAGAACTACATCCAAACAGGGGAAAAGTGGGAAAGCGGGGGAAACCAGGAAGTAGCGAGACGGATTCTCCCTAAAATTTACAAACTTCACTAACTCCAACCTTCACGGCATTGGACGTGTAAGCGTGAGGGTACGGATAGATTGTTTCCTATTCAATGTTGTTGCCTTCAGTGCGACTTCTGCAAGGGAACGACCTAACTTCCAGCAGTCAACTTTGCCGCAGTGTATAATAAAATGTTCAATAAATCTTCTCCGGCTGGGTGCAATGGATCAGGACGGAACGAATCACAATGAAATGGATGGCAGGATTCTATCACTTTGTCATTCAAATGAAATGCAAACATTCGATCAATTTCATGTGAGCGAATCTAAGTAGAGAAATTGTGAAAAAGATATCTGAAGATAAGATATAAATATTTTATCCTAAGTTAATATTCTCCGGGAAAGATTCTCATTCCAGGCACACAAGACTCTCTACTACTGAATCACAGAAACAATACAATAAATGTCAAACATTCCTTCTCTCCAGCGATGTACAATGCACTCTGCTTGATTCTATCGCAACGTGCTTCGAAGCTGCTTGAGCATTCCGCAACCATCCAGAACTGGTCCATTCTACCGATTTCCCTCGGCCTACGGGTTGCAAATCTCACTGTGCACCATAAATCCATCCAAATTCCAAAACCTCCAATGCTCCGCACAGTTTGGCCTTGGGAGCGACGACTTGAACGAACATGTACGATAGACACGGTAGGAAGAAATTTTCCACAAATTTCTCGCCCCGAAAAACTGAGGCCCCTTTTGGTTACAAAAGCAGCGGAGATCTCCCCTCTGGTCTCCACCTACCGACCTTAATCCTATCAGCAGAGATCTATAATTTATGAACCAACCAGTTCAGTGCCAGCGCGTGATGGTGATGGTGGGAAGCGGAAGGCCACCAATCGCCTGCTAAATATTTGACCATTTGAAAAGTACTCCCCGGCACGGAATGGACCAACGGAACGAAGCACACTTCTGTGGTGATATTAAATTGTACCAGTATTCGGCTACATTCGCACAGAACCCCGGGCCCGTAAGGAGGAGAGCATGTGCCGATGTGCGATGATGCACACGGAAACATTTATTAGACTCTAACCTCAGAGACAAGAGAACAGGAGGAACAATCCAAAAACCAGGCCGCTTTGGGGTTTTCGGAATGCGTGATTGCGAAAAGTCCGTGGGAGCCGGATTTCGCCCATTCGTGCCCATTTTCATGCTGAAATTTATTCGAAACGCATTCCTGATAACGACACCGGGACAGTACCCACACACACACACATACGATGTCAGAATAACAGTGAGTGCTCTCATAATCGTTCGCCCATGATCGTCATCCTTGTCGTCGTGTTTTGCTACAGTTCCGTTGATAAGGGACGACAGCACGCCTTCTTTAAATCGTAAATTATCAACACTTGCGCTTCGTGCTAGCACCCCGACATCCAGGAAGTGGCCCCCCGAAAAATGACCTCCAGCACCTCTCCAATACCACGCAAGCGGAAAAGGCGGAAACGATCCGTTCGTAAACATGCGCCATGGCATGCGAAAAACACATAATAAGATCTTAATTATAGATAACCTTCTCCTTCATAAATGGGTCTGCTCTTGTACTACTTGCGCTACGAAGCCACTTTCACCACCGAAACAATCGCTACCCATTCTTAGGGGACACTCAATTACGAGCGCAACGAGAAGAGGGAATGGTGGGAAGCCTATCTCCGTTGCATAATTGCATAATTTTGCTCCCACTACCCCACTACCTACCTATCAGTGTGCAGGCCGGTCCGGTGATGGAGTTGCCGGAAAGTTGAGTGATGGCAAGGAGCAGATCGCCCACGAGCAGGCAGGCGACGTAGTGCGTCTGGCAGCGCCAGTGCAGCACGTGATGCTGGGACGGTACGAGCAGACCGGTGGCGAGCGTCGCCGCCAGAAAGATGGTCGAGATGAGCAGCCCGGCCGAGTAGAGGACCAACCGGCCGTCCTGTGGATGAAATCAGGAAGAGAAATAGGGTTAGAATGTGGCGATGAGATTGTTTTAACGATGGAATTATGGGGGCAGACGAGAGTGAATGTTTGCTTTGCAGTAGGTTCTTAACGTTTATTATGAGGATTATTGTGATAAGAATCGTTCAGGGTGCGTTTAAAATGATACAGATTGAAGTTGTAGTGATTCAAATACAAAGTATTACCAGGAAGTTGGATAATGCAACAGCAAAATAACAAAAAGATAGTCTGAAGGATGATTTTCAAGGCTCCATGACCATTTGAATAGCAAAAAAACTGATGTAAATCCAACAAAACATTGAAAAAATGAAACTAACTAATAACAAACTCCAAAAATCCCCAACAAAAAGCATCCAATAATATACTTGAACAAGTAATTTTGCTCTCATGCTGTTTTTTTCCATAAATTGAAACCAATCCCGCCACACAACAAGAGTTTTGTATTTACTTTTCTCAACGCTCCCGTTTGCGTTTCCGGAGCGCACCGGGCACAGAAATTGGCGAAAAACGTTTATTGCATTCTCATCAGCGATATTTCCCTTGCGGAAAAGTGCGCCAAGCGCCCCTCGAAACCTCGAAAACAATATTGCCAATGTTATTAAAATCATCATCGCCATCATCATCGTCATCATCATCACAATCGCCATCATCGAGACGAGTGGAGTTTCTGCAACAATTGCCCGGAGGAGATTGAATATTGAGGATAAAATCATTCCCCTCTCCAGGGGTTCAACGCGACCACTGCTAGACTTCAGGGTTTTGAGTGCACGATTTCAGGGGGAAACGAGACTTGTGGGATGTGTATCACAGCGGGGAAAAACCTTTTACAACACGAAGGGATGGCGATGATGTGGAAAATTTAACACCATCCCCTTGCTTTTCTGCAGAAAATGCTCTGGAAATTCATTTGACTTCTGATTTGCTTACCTGCTTCGCAATCGGCACCGAAGCCGGCTGGAAGTGCTCGGAGCACGTGAACACGTACACCGTCCGATCGTCGTCCCGCACATGCTCCAGGCAGAACTCGCCCGACGCAAAGATCTTGCCGGAGTCGGTCGTTACCGAGCCGGTTTGTTCCTGCAGCCGGGACTCCTCGAAAGCGCCCGCGATCGCGTGCTCCTTGCAAGCCGGAAATCCGTAGCTCAGCTCCACGTACGGGGAGTTTACGATGCGCGAATCGTACAGCTCGTGGCCGCGCGGCAACTTGGAGCAGGTCCGATTGCCCCGATCGTACGCAAAGTTGGAACCGCAGCAGCGCAACACAACGCTCGTCTTTTCTGGCGCCTGAAGGGAATCCATCTGACCACCGCCGTTCGTACCGTCGGCTGCCGGGAGTTCTGTCGGACGTTCCGGACATACCAGGGCCACCTTCTCATCGATGCAGTAGTCCGGTACGGGCACCAGCACGTGCTTTTGGTTGAGGAACAGTGACCCATTGCCCATCAGCGTGACCAGATCGACGGCGTACACGTTCGGCCGGGGGCAGGTGTCCGGTTGCTGCTGTTCGGCAAACTTCATGAACGGTGGTGCCGAACCGAGATCCTTGTACAGTTGACCCTTGGCGGGGAGGAAGATGCGTGGCACCCATTTGGCTATACCGCCCGCCACACACTGCCGCTCGGCCACGTTGTAGAACTCACCCAGCCGGCAGCATTTGTTGATCCGGACCTCCTGGGGCCGAGTTCCGGCCAGCCCCGGGACGGCCAGCAGGACCAACCCGAACGCAACCAGCGAAAGTAGGCTGCACATTTTTGGTCAATACTTGTTTTTCTTTGCCACTGCTCTATTTTCCCGGCCCTTCAATCCGGTTCCGCACGCACTGTGGGGTACTCTTTTAAGCAAAAACTAATCTAACACACTATCACAAACTATCAACCACACGTCCTACTCCTTAAACGCTGGAGTAGCGATGGTTGTCGGGAAGGCGCTTGTATTTTCTTGCTATTTTCTTTTAGTTGCGCGGGCGACTTTTCACTTCACGCGTGACACAGATCGAGCAGGGATGGGGAAAACCGGACGGAATCGCGACAATACAGCACAATTACACACGCACGCACACACACAGACACACAAACGCACTGTAATAGATCATCAGCAGCATAAGCCACACGCAGCACGCAACGATTTCTATTTCCTCTTCTCGGGGTTGACGTGCGAGCGCGCGGAGATTTTTCCTCTCTTTTCGTTTCGTTTCACTCACTGGCGTTATTTTTTTTTATGCTCGCTTTAGGGATTTTCCTTCCCCGTTTAGCGGGTGCGTGTGATCGACTTACTTGACGATCGCATCGGCGCCCACGGTACACTCTTAAATGCTCTACACTTTCCACACAAACGGTCGAGAATGGTTGGATTTTCTCGGCCTTTTTCGCTACTCCATCTACCCCACAACAGATGAGGGATGAATCACACCAACCGCTTGGGCGCGTATGTGTTTAGCGTCGATCGCGTGCTTTACTTCGGGGCGCACCGGGGACTGGTGCGACACTTGAGCATTCCTAAAAACGAAATTTAAAAAAATGGAAAAACGGGAATCAGCAGAGAGATTACACGATTAAACTAAACGACTACATGTGCAAAACAATGGCACGCTTTCTTCACTGTGCACTGTGTAGGATTAGTTTCCGACCGTGGCCAGCCACAAAACGCACGTATTTAGCACGCGTTGCAGCGGGCGAAGCTTTGACGCGACGGCAGTGCGCGACCGATCGTAATGTGCGCGATGCTTCTTCGCGTGCACGTAGCCACTCACGCGCGCTGGGCAATAGTAACGCGCCGCCGCTATGAAACGACAGCATGTGTGACACAGCCGACTGGCATCCGTTTTGCGCTGCTGCTGCTGCTGCTGCTGCTCACTGCTGCTGCAGTCTTTGTAATTAGCACAGCGCGCAGGGGCGGGTGTATGCAAATATGCAAAACGAATGCACAAATGTGCATCGCACAGTAATGCTGCGCACAAATGGCGCAAAATGCAATGAATCGGATGGAGTGCTGCGCACCCGGTGCGGTGATGTTGGAGATATTAAACCAGGGGCAGAATGTACCGGGGCTAGACACATCCACTGTGTGGCAAATTATGGATGATAGGGCATTGTGAGATGTTCATCGGTAGCTGTTTAGAAATGATTCATAGAGAAGTCTTTAAATCCAGACCACTATTGCTGAGTTCCTGTGTTTCATTTCATTTTTTACCAAAATTAAAAGTGTACCAATAATTACTAGCCGGTCTCATGGTACAGTCGTCAACTCGTACGACTTAACAACATGCCCGTCATGGGTTCAAGCCCCAAATAGACCGTGCCGCCATACGTAGGACTGACTATCCTGCTATGGGGGGAAATCAATAAGTCACTGAAAGCCAACCCCACAAGTGTGTTGGCAGGCCTTGACCGGCATCGGTTGTTGAGCCAAAGAAGAAGAAGAAGAATAATTACGAGTTTTATTCAACACCTTTATGGGTACAAGTTCAATTCTATTCTTGACTTCTTCTTCGAGAATCAAGCAAAGTTACCGAGAATATTATTCTGAGATTTAGATGTCCCATTACAATTCTACCAGAATTAAGCTAAGAGAGCTCTCCAATGACTCAATTTCATTATGTATCCTTTTAAACCCTCCAAATAAGAATTATTGGAATTTTTATAATAATTTCAAGCAAATTACTAATGAAATAGGAAAAACTAGTGACGAAATATATAATAAAAAGTTCATTAGGCTTGATATGTTGTATCCATTTAAGAATATAAGTAAATTTCATGGTTTGGAGCAAACAACTACATACTGAAGCCTGTTTTGTAGTCCATGTAAACAAACCATTAACTTTTCATTTTCAGTTTTCACTTGAACGCGACTTCTAACCATTTATAAACGAGTGAAGATAACGTTGAAAGGATAAATGTTGTGTTTTATCAACAATCATTCAAAATTAAAATAGTCTTATTTGCAAAATATTGTGAGCCGTTTGAAGGTGTTAAACAGAGGATTTGCCTAGTGCGGTCCTATATCTGAATGTTCCTATCATCTTGACTCGAGAGCTTCTAATTTTGCTTGTACTTCTCATCGCATATCATCAAAACTTCAACCTAGACATCCATCCCATTGAAGAGTACAATATCAGACTGGGATGGTTCCTGTCCTAGTTCAGAAAACAACTTCACAGGATCGAATCACTGCTTTAAACAGAAACTTTGAGGCCTATCCCACCATGACTAATCCTCAATAAATCACGCACGATGATACTTGAGACACTTGAGTCCGTAGCGCAAACCAACCATACAGTCCAAGCAAATGATAATTATGATTCACATGCAAATGAATTTCTGCAAAATTGCATGATTTCATGTTCTTTGTGATCCGGCGCAAAGCACCGAACGATACTTTTGCCATTAACATCGAATCAAAAACGGGTGTCCCGACAACTGCGTGGCACAAAATTGCGCCCAGAAAATGTCTGATAGCATGCGTGCATCAATGATTATTTGGTTCCTCGACGTAAATGTTATTGTTTACTTTATCGGTCCATCGATTGGAGCTCCATCTTCATTGCAGGGGCCAAAATCACAGTATTTAACATTAAGGTACACATTAAGCTTTGACAAACATTAATGCCCCAGTGTGGGGAAAGAATAAATACTCATAATAACACAGCCCAAAAACCAACGGTGTCCAAGGGGTCGTCCCGCAGGCAGCGGTATATTATTATGCGATCTTTCCCCAGCGCTCACACTCTCCAGGCGTCCATTAAGGAGGCAATTAAACTTAAGAATCCAATTTCGTCGATATACACATATTACCTGGCCTTCGAGGGGGAAGGACGTCGCTGTTGGACTCAACAACAAAAAAAGCAGAAGCAAAAGTGATCTTGTGATCGGCACCACTGCAATTCCCACACCACACGAAAGGATGAGCGATCGTTAGCGGTCATTAAATCGGATCGCGATCGTCAGCGGCTCAGGCGTCCCACCTCAGTCAAACGTCAAACCCCGCGGGGTTTTGGACCCGGGCGCCCGTGTCTCTGTGTGCGTGAGTACCAATAAACCGGTTTTTTATTCCTGATGATAAGCGCTCCTCCGATACATGGACGCTCGGACGCTGGCGGGGAGAGATCGTTCGCGCCACCGTCGAAACAGGTTCAATCGTGCTCGTGGCGTGGAAAAACGTGGCGTAGACGTTACAAAACTGTTTTCTTACCAAAAGGCCCGACTGATTAGCAATGCAAAAACCGTGTCACCGTGTGTGGTGCGTATTCTAATAAAGCATCCCCACTGGTACCACTACAACCGCGCCAAACTGGGTGCGTGTGAACGAGATGAAGCCAGTCGATCAGTAGTGGCCTTATCGCGTCGCTCGAAGGGAGATTGAGTGAGCGGGATGGACAGCAGCGCCAAAGATCGAACACCGCTGAACAGTGCGTAGAAGTGCGAAAGAAAGGCTCCGCTTGTTGCGTAATTTCATGCCAAAGATCATTATATTCTGTGCGGGCGCGTGTGTGTGTGTGTGCGCGCTCCACTGATGACTAATTTACCCATCAACCGCCCCATCACCATCGCCTTGATCATCATCCGAGGTGGAACAGAAAATCGAATCTAATTACTCAGCCGAAAAGCTATGTAGAGCAAGTCATGATCGTCAACGGACTTTCGCCTCCTTTTGGCTCCCTCTGCGCCATCTATTGTTCTAATGCGAGCGAGAGCAGGATCGATCAGAGGATCCATTTCTTACGCTCAAAGGGGTGAGTAATACGATCCGTCACACACACACACACACACACGATCAACTAGATTTCTTCATCTTGCGCTATTTTCAAGCTTTTCTCTCTTGTTTTGCGTCTCGTTTTTTTTTTGTTTTACAGCCCAGTTCTCGGGTCTGGTCCTGAACCCGCACACACACACACACACACATCTTCACTATCTTCCTCTCCTTCTCCCATTCCTCCACGTTCGAGAAGACGCGGCTCGAGAGGAACAACAATGATGCGAGACGCCAGAGTAAAAACAAAAACCTTTTGCCTGCTTGGATGATGCAAGCCGGCACACTCGCACACACACGCGCACACAGGTAACACACGTGGAAGAGGGAAAGGGTGGATCGTAATGAAGAAATACCTTTCCCAGGGCTTGCCCATTCCTTTATGTTGTTCTTCCCTTTACAAAGCGCACAGAACACGGACTGCGGTGAATTGTTTAGCTCGCTGCGTCTGCCATCTCGTTCTTCTGCGACTGTAGTACACAAGACATAGAACTGCTACAGGTGTGCAGCAGCGTGTCCTCCTCTTTCTCTCTCTTTCACTCTCCATATATTACTCACACCGGCACCAATACTTTCGCCCTCGCGCCGATTGCGTCTATTTCTATTGTCGTGCTGTGTGCGAAGGGAACTCCGTAAACTAGAACTCTTTTGTTTCGAACGCACACAACCGGTTTTTGATAATTTGATGGCATTCAAATACACTGAGCACACCTGTCAGACGTACCGAAGCGATCGGTAATATTGACAGTACAATGCAACTTTCTTCCTCGAACCAACCCTTGACCCTTTGTTTACTTCAATTTGCTTTCAACTGACAATAACAGACACGCAAAATGCCGGATGCGTCGTGCAATTTTGTGCGTGTGTGTTTTTCAGTGAAAGTTTGCCAAACAGGCCAGGATGAAGCGGATGAAAACACACGCTACAAACACACACCTTTTTGCTGAAGCCTTCTTGCAACGGTTCACCTTCACGCACAATGCACCACAGTGACCATACAAAAACAACAACAAAAATACTGGAACGGCACTTTACGGTATGTTTTTTTTTTTTTCACTTCTTCTGTATAACAATATTTCCTTCCCAAACTCGGTGCATTTGCCAAACACTTTGCAGCCAAACGGCTAATTTCTGTAAGTGCGCGCGCGAATCGAAACGCACCGTTCGGAGAAACCAAAATTTACGCAACCGCGAATGCCGGGGCCGTTTCGAGCGAACCAACGGGTACGCGCTCGCTCGCGTGTGTTAACGCTAGAAAAATAAGAAAGCGACTAAAGCGGAGAGTAACGCACCCGGGCGCACAAGAGCGTACTATACCCACCAACCGGGCACGGAGCGAGTCGGTTGCACGCACACACCGACACGTGTGGCGCGCGTGGTAAACAAACCGCGTACCGTGTTCATCTGACACTTGCCTTGCTGCCGGCAAGCGATGACAGTGTGTTAGTGTGTGTGTGTGTGGTAGCATAATTCCGACGAACTGCACGAAGCGGCAAAGGTGGCACAGACTTCGGATTGGAGATGAGGGAAACTGCAGCACATTTGAACGGTGCTGCTGCTTTTCGTTATTTCTGCTTCCAAAAGGATTTAGTAAATGGGTTTATTAGAGTATAGATTGGAGGAGATATTTTAAAAGCACAGTTAAACTATTATTTAAAACAACATAATTATTATATATTTTAATAGTAAAAATAAATCAAGAATAATAATTTTACACATATCTAAATTTAAAAAAAAACACAACAACAAAATCTAAATGTCAAATATTGGCTAGTCAGACCAGTGTCAATAATTGCACAACTGACAATTTTTCTCTGAAATTTTTAAACATTGAATTTCATATTTTTTCCAGATTTTTATATTAATAAATTCCACAATTTTGGTAACTAAACTGGTACTGTCTGGACTGGTACTTTGGTACTGTCACTAGAATTGCAAGCAATTGTTTACTATTTATTCTAAAATACCGTTTCTATTTCGCATTCGATGCTGCTTCCCTTAAGACGATCCGAAGGCATTCGACTTCGGATTTGGTCGGGTTTATGCTGCCACAGCACACGCACACATGCAAGCGCTCACCTTTGCCGGCAAGTGTCAGAAACGGTTTGTTTACCACAGCTTTTCAACTGTGTGCGTGTGTTACTATTGCGCGAAACAACAAGGTAACGTGTTTTCCGTGCATTATTTCAAGTTAGGGCAGTTTTGTTGGGGAATTTTAAGCACTTTTAAATTATTTTAATACACGTAGCTTTAAACCAAGTGAAATACGTGTTTTGGTGGAGTTTGTTTTTAGTTTCAATGTGACTTTTTAACATTGCGTTCATATTTTGAGGTCATAATGTTGCAAAACTTGCGAAACGTTAGCTCCAATGCATTTTAATTTGATTTCGCGCACTGTTATACATCTTGCATCACGCCAGGAGCATATGCTGCATATGTAGAGCGATCCCAAGTGACATTTTCGAGTAGATTTTTTCGTTTTTCGAGCTGCTGGAAGCTTAAAGAGCAGGCTTAAAGTTAGCTTAAAGAGCTGGCGATTTCATCGACTTTAAGCTTATTATAACAGTTGAAACATCAGAGTGAAGCGTTTTTTCTGGTACCATTTTGAGACTTGTCATCACGGTGTGCACAAGCTACCGGCAGAAAACAAAACATACGTACTCTTCAATCCGTATCATACAAAAATTATATTATAAAACATTCTTTCACGTTGTTTTGTTAGTCCATGCGTTTCTCCGCTATTCTGGTGCTCCTGGGTAGATCGTTTATTTCTTCTCAGTGTTTTGGTTGTTGTACACCGAGGACGAAACTGCAAGCTTCTTGTTTGTCGGGCTTCTACCGAAGTTCTGACAACTTCAACGCTTCAACACATCATGATTCACTCACACAGCCATGTTTTAAAGCGTTTATATGAGGCAAAGGGTTAAATCGAGCTGTTCACGAGGAGTTTAAGCTAAAAATGTAGAACAGTTGTCACCTGGGATGCACCCTGTGCTATGTCCATCTTGCACACAGCGTACAAACTCTTTCACAGAAGGAATACAATGTTTCATGCAAGCATATAACACCAGTGAATGTAACGCATAACGCATTGTCCAGCAAAGAGGCGTTACTTTTTTGTCCCGAGCGCTGCGCACTACCAAATATAATTATTGATAGTGACGTCATATTGGATTTTTTGAATAATTGCTTTTCAAAGAAATTCGTCACATTTATTATTATTATATCATATTGAATTTGTAATATATTGGATTATATTGGATTTTGTCATATTTATTATTATACTATGTTTTAAAATTAGTTTGTATTTTTGATAAAATTTCGTACATCTTGGAAAGCATAAATAATGATGTCCAAATGTTTATTACAACATATAAAAAGGACATATTTACGATGCGACGATACATAAAAGCCTATATTCGTTTACCTCTATTTGAGCCGAAATATTCGTAAATCATCCATTTCGCCTTTACCTCAGCTGCCTCAGCACAACCACCCAATCCAATATCCTTTTTCGTCAACTCCTTCTACCTTCACGTCTCTCCGTTGGCACGCATACTCATTAACGCAAGCTGACGCCGGAACGGTTTACATTATCGCTATAAAGTTAATTGCAAATCAGTTGTGTGCCTTGACTTCTTCCACCACCCACCCCGGGCCAAAGAAAGTACCTATTGCTTTTTCCCCTGTTGGCACAACGTTTACGACCAGACACGCACTCACACACACACACATGGTAAACAGAGAGCAACGTGTTTATCGGTCGGTTTTCCGCCTGCATACAGCAAAACCTTACTATCGCCCTTCTACTACTGCTTCAACCGAGGCCTTGTCATTTTCCCAGAACAAATAATTCATATTTGGTAATGAATTCTCTCGAGAGGACGTACGATTACACAGCGCGGTGACAAACACGGTACAAACCGTCCCAGCCCAGACTAGAGGCACTTTAACGATGCACACAATATGCTGCCATAACAAATGCTGCTTAGAGCGCAATGTACGCGACGCTCAATCGACAACGTTCGAGTATCGATTCAAATTTTTGTATTTTCTCAATCCCCCTTTTTTTACGAGTTTTTTCCCTACCCCTTGAACGATGGCGCACAATCACGCCAACGGTTGATGAAATTCACTTTCCCTTGAAAGGTAACTCAATTACACATTGAATTGACGCCCCGAACTGTCCTGTTCCGTTCTGCGTCGTCCCACACACATATGCAACAAACCACTTCCCCCTCCCGCTAATGCCATGCTGCTGCATCATCTAAAGTGCATTATTGCTTATGGCGCGCTCATTTGTTCGTGGGTCGAGTGCAACAACCTAAACCTGTGTAACCTCCCGCTGGGTCGAACGTCAAACCGTTGCCGGTTGTACCGATTGTTTGCAAACCCGAAACCCCGTCCGGGACGTCGTCCTTATCGTACACAAACAGCAGCTCGAACGGCATGGCTCCCCTTAAAAAACGTCCCAAAAAACCCTCCCATACGCTCGTTTACGCAGCCGCCCTGAAGTGACACAAACATGCTGGACGAAAAAACCGGGAGGGTGCGATGCAGCAACCGGCACCAGGTCCTGGAATCTTTCAACATCTCGGGCAAAGCCGGGTGCGAGATGGTAATAAAATAATTCTACACATCAAAGTCTAAGGTTGGGGTGAAATGGGCGAAGTCATTCCTCCCGACGAACGCAAAACCGAAGGGCTGAACCGTGCGAAAACGTCAGACTGTGTTTAAAAAAAAACACGTCTTCCCCGTGCTCGCTCACTCACACTTGTCTTCTGCATGCTGTAACGAGCCCTCGTTGCCATGGTAACTACGCACCGAACCACGGAATGCGTACGATTTTCATTCATACGGCAGCACCGAGGAGTACGCGCGCGCCTGAATGGTAGGCAACACGGGCAACAGCATCTCTTCGCTGTCGTTGTCTCGCCTGTCAGTTTCGGTTCACCCGTCCTCGTGTGCGTGTGTCGTTATCAGTGCGCTGTATCAGCGATGGATTTGTGCAGATTGTTGGTGATTGGCGCTGCAGAGTAAGGGACAGCAAGCCAGATCATGCTGAAAGTGTGATAAAGAAGGTTGTGTTTCGAAACAGGTGAATGTACCAGAACACCATTACCCGGTAAGTAACGAATCCGTAAACAAATGCTCATCACTTTCATCGGGAATCATCACGAAAGAATGCGGAACATGTATGTTGAGTTCCATTTCTGCCCACACATTGACATGGCCACCGTGCAGGGAGGCCAGGCAGGCTGGGAAGTTTTTCTTAATGGGCAAACAAGTGTTCTAAATTTAAATCCACACCGTCCCGGTGTGCTTGTTATGATAGGTCTCTCTCTCTCTCTTTTTATTCTTTTCGCTTCCTCTGGGAAGTTCATTCCAGGAATGTGTTTGATCCAGAGTTCTTGCTTCTTGTGTGAGGAAGTTTTTAAAAGCGTGTTTGTTTGTGTTTTGCACTCCTACGCAGTACACACATTTTTTCTCTCTGAAATGCTTTAGTTCATTAGGAAAAACCTGTTCCCTCAAAGTAAGGCATTTAAAAGTCCATCAAACATGACACGTTTTAATGTTGTTTTTGTGTTTGTTGGCAACATCTTAATGGTGAACAATGTTTCTGCCATTCGTGAGATGTGTTGGAATAAAAAAAAAATCCTCATTTAAATGGTCATTCTGACCCATCAAAGCACGTCGTCCCCTTGATTGATTGTCAAAAGTCAAACCAATGGCGTTAACTTATCGCCTGCTACGCAATCAATCAATCAGTAGCAGACACTAATCTCGTTAGAAATCTTTTCTCAAGAAGTAGGATAAGAAACATATAGTAGGCTGAACATACATTAGCACCAGTAACATATTTTCACTTTCATTCCTATCGAGAAAAAGCACAGGAAATGCACAGTGCGAGACCTCGAGTCGCCACCGTACGAGTTTCGACCGCAGTGTCGTCATATTGTCGCGGCACGTGCCACACACCGATTGCCGGGGTGAACGGGACACGAAACAACGGTCTTGCTCCTGGGAAGAATACGGCAAAGAAAGACTCTCCTCATAATAAACGGTAGCCACAAACTTATCATAAAGCATCAGCACCGTTTCCTTTCCCTCTTTTAAGCGCATACGACACTTTCCCGGGGAGTCACGTGCACGAGTTGGTGCTAAGATTTATGAAACAGAAATGCCATCAGTTTTGTCCCACTTTCTCATCTAGAGGGGGTTGCCTCCCGGTCTTCCTTTTGCTGCATTCTGATATTCGGAAGGAAGAAACTGAAATTGAGGGATTGGTAGAAGGTAGAATACGAGCCCACCAAATCCGTATGAAGAGATCATAATATTTTATTGATTTAGTGGCGTGGTGTTTTGGTTTCACTTCTGCTTCTGCCACTTCGTTCGCCACATTCAAAACAATAACTTCTAAATGATCCCGAGGGACACAATCCAACCGGGAAGGGAGTTTCATAAAAACTCGCAACAAACAAACTGTCTAGCACCTCGAACAATGCATCCCATTCTCCTATTAATAGGTTCTCCCAAGCTCACGCAGATCACGCAGATGACGCATCGGTTCGTATTGTGGCGCAAAACGACACCCCTTTGATTCCTGTGCGCACTGGGAGAATCGTGTCACGAATCGTTAATTACCCCCCTCTCCGTCATCCCCATCCAGTGAGCGTTCGATCGGGTGCGATCGATTCCAGCAATCGACACTCTGCTCATAACAATGGCGACAACGATAACGCCAATAAATCCAACGAAAACACTTCCGTTCCTGGCGGCACAGGCGGGATATATCCGTTTCGAAAACAACAACTACTAACGCTTGCGTGTAGTTTGCGGCGCCTAAATCTGTTTCTTAGCACACAAACAAACACACCCTGCAGTACATAATCGAATGCCATCTTTGGGGAGAGAACATTGCGATCACCTGCACCCGCTGCCAGACGTACCAGACTGGAAGAGCTTCGGTGCTTCGGTATGGAATACTTAATCGGTTGTCAAAGTGTTATACGCCGTGACTACTAAGCAGCATGGCGATATGGAGGGAAGCGGGCATATGTCATCACCAGCTGAGTATCCGTGTATGTGTGTTTATTGGCGCTTCCCTCACAGTGCGCTCAGTCTACCAAAACTGGTGGTATTGGTGGTGCTATTAATTGCCGAAAAAAACACTGCCAAATATAAACATTGAAACCGTGCCTATCGTCCCACTCCAAAAAAGGGTCTTCGGTGAACGTCGAAATTGGAAGGGAATCTCTCGTGCGCTAGCTAGGTTCGATCGGAAACAGGCAGCGATAAATCAGTGGCAGCTCGTTCAGCATTACATCGAAGGAGATTTGCCTAATCCAACCGCTGTCGTTGGCATTGATCGTGCGAGAGATTTATTGGACACGAAGGAAGTTGTTTGGAATTTTATCCCGTGCAGAGCTGATCTGTTTGCATTCTATTGCATCTGTCGTTGGATGCACGTGCATGGGGGATGAATCAGAATTGGTAATTAAATGTATATTAGTCATCTTTCCGCTGAAGCATATCTCACTCATCAGCTAACACCGTAATAGTTGTGAGTTCCCATTTTAGTTCCTCCAGCTTGTAGAAAACGTTTCCCCCAAAAACGTTCTTAATAGCCTAGCTTAGTGGATATGAACGTACGAAGCGGGACAGCTGCACTTTGCATACAGTGTCGCCTCTTTCAACACTTTCCCAATGGTGATGGAGAATGCAAAACACTACTCTCTTAACGATTCTAGCAAAAACTGCCGTTAAACCTAACTAAACAAACGCGCGCACGCACGCTCGTAATCTCCCACGAAGATCGTCCACGTCACATTTCCGGCACCGGGCTGGAACGAGCCCCAAGAACAAGTGTCACCAAAGTGGTACGGGAAGTGGATTCCCCGATGGACTACGCCAAACACACAAGCACACGCCAAGTTCGGCTTCTTGGCATGCCCCACAGCGAGGGCGTTGGCATGCAGGCAGACAACCCACCAAGGAGTCTTTCGTAGCACTAATTGCACTCCACACCGCGTGGTTGAAGCATTCAAATGTATATTTTTAACCCAAAGAACCGAAAGAATCCGTTCTATCCGTTCTGGGTCCGCCAATGGGGGGGTGGGCAACTGGGCACTGAAACTGCACCACTACGCGTGACAACGAGCTAAACGACTTCTTCTAAAAATGCATCTTCTCTCCGCGGTGTGTGTTTCGCTGCGTACGCGGAAACGCACCACACGAGCGGCCGCTCGTGGGAAAACCGGCTTCGGACTGCAACGGGGACCCGCCAAACGACATTGCCTTATTTGTGGTGCCGTCTGGTGTGACGAATGTTTGGGGCTGCACCAGCAACACAGCTGGCAAAACGCTTTTTTGAAGCTATTCTGTTTAATCATTTGCTACAGATTGCAATGGCAGCTTGCTTTAGCGAGGGGAGAACGTCTTGATAAGATTACATTGACACATTGTGTGTGAGGTACGGTTGAACGTTAATTTAGGATAAGCCTATGATATCATTCAAAACCATCGATTAAAGGTAAGGAGTTTCTTTTTTTTTACTTTGTCACACGACTAATGCTAGAAGTCGTAAAAAAAGTCGCACGCGACATGCATTTAAGTAAGCAGGGTTTTTCTGCTCATCAAATGCTGTGGTAATTATTTTTGAGATTTTGTATGGTTTAAAACATGTTATCGCTTAGAACTTAAACGCTATCGGAAAAAAATTTTTGATTGTGATGTATAATAAACATCCATATTTTTAAAAGATTAAAATCCAATGTATAAAAATTCTCTAGCTATAGTTTATTATACAATATTTTAATACTAGTTGGATATTACCTAAATAAAAACTAATTAGATCAATAATAAATTAAAATTTACAATGTACACAGACAATTTACATTAACAATTTACTTAAAATTAAATTGACTGAAACTCAAACGGCGAGTTTAACAAATTGCACATTAATACATTCACTTCAAGCTCAATAATTGATCAGTTATATAGTTAAATAAGAAGCGGCAGGGCTGCTTAAGGCAGGCTCAACGCTTCAATTTAAATTACTAGAATCACAACTAATCCAAATATAATATAATCTCAACTCAGTGCTTCAAGGAACGTCTCCGGCTTTTGCCGTGGCCGCAATGAATTGCGATGCAAATCTTATTTTTGCTATGTATTTTTTTTCAATTGAACTGTTACATCTTAATTAGGCCATACGGCCCGTTGAAGATTAAATAAATAATAATAATAATAATAATAATCATTTTGTTTTTTAAAAGAGCTGTTATGAATTTATATTTTCTATATACTCGTTTATATACTCTGTGTATTGCTTAGTATATTTCATTAATTTTAAAAGTACGAAAACATGTAACTGTGGAGTCAATTAACAGCCCAAGTTACAGTATATTAAATAAGTACTCAATATAAAAATGGTCTATACTGTAATTTCCAAACTAAATTAAACAATTATAGAATTTTCAACCTTTTGCATATTTTTTTTAAATGTGTGCATACTTAAACTATATTTTAAATTAGATAGGCGAAATGTTGTGCTAATTGAATATCTAAACAATGTCGGTATAATATCTGTTTTGATAAATAATGCTCCTGATATACATGAATTAATTGGTGCAATTTAGACACATAAAACCCATTACTAATATGAGTTTTAAAGAAAAATTGAAAATCTTATATTTTCTTTCGTTGTTACTAAAAAGCCACCCAATCCCCAGAAAACCCCTGCCATTTGATCAATACGATCGAGCAGCGATTTACCGGAAGCGCCGCGAAACAGTCACCCGAACGGCAGACAGAACGCGGGATGGGGAGGACAACAGGGGCCGGGCCGCATTACGAGCGCTCCCTAGTCTTGACATCGCATTGCCCCAGCCCCCAGCCGCGCACGACTACACGCGGTCTAAGCGGTGTTCGCGGTGCAGAGCAGCAGTCAGTCTATTCCGGTCGCTGTTCTAGCATGGACGGGCGCTGGTAATCAGTGCTAGTAGTGGAAGCATTTTTAAAGACCAGCAGCAA
The DNA here is from genome assembly GCF_017562075.2 of Anopheles merus. Classification (NCBI taxonomy): domain Eukaryota; kingdom Metazoa; phylum Arthropoda; class Insecta; order Diptera; family Culicidae; genus Anopheles; species Anopheles merus. The sequence continues at coordinate 32,999,418 of NC_054084.1, read as the reverse complement.
CGGCTTGCTGTGGAAAATGTTGCATGTTGCTCTCGGGGCCGGCTTGCAGTCCTCGGTGTCGAACTGCGCGAACCGCGTGTGTCTGGTGTGCGGCTAGTAGCAGTCAGTGTGGCGTGTGCGAAAGCGGCAGTGGGGAGGAAAAAGCCGCGAAAAAATTTACACACAAAATAGGTGATTTCAAGTGGCAGTGATTTTTTGTTTTACCGTTTGTTTGTTTTTCTTTAAAAACCCCGTTGCGTGTGTGCGTTTGTGGAGAGGAGAAAAATTGATACACCGAGATTGAGATAAAGTGATCCAGCAACGGTTGGAGCGTTTTACAAACTGCTGCACTGATCGTTGAGGTGAGAAGAAGGGAAACAACGTGTGAAAGAAGGCAGCAAATCTTGTCCTCACCAAAATTGTATTATAAACACAACACACAACATAATGCAGTTCTCGTAGTGTTCGCAAACAGTTCGCTTATCAAAACGTGTCATAGAGTTGTTTGAGAATGGAAATCGTGAATGAAATCAAACTCACAACATTTGTGTTGTGAACATTTACGTAGCCGCACACTTCGAGCATCGAGAAGAAATGGGGTTTAAAATAGATCAGCACCCCCCTTTGCTCCATCGAACTTCTATCGATCATTATCGCCAATTGTTTAGATCGCTGCCTTGCAAGCCGTCGTTTCGCGGTGTTTTATTGGATTACGCCTTTTGTAAACAGAAAAGGTAGTGCGCGCGTGTTTGTGATTTTGCAGCCATTTTTTCGGCTTCTTTGCAAAGCCATTTGATTGGAAAGAAACAGCTTGGTTTGTGTGTGTGTGTGTGTGTCTATGTGTACCAGGTGAAAAGTACTTTAAAACGTGACTTGTGTTTCGCTTTATTATTAAAGGACTTTAAAGAGCAGTTTGTCGCTTGTACTTTGTGGCTTGTCGGAGCTGGCTTTTAATTAAACTCTACAAGTTTCAATCAACCATGGTTTGTGGTTCGATTTGCACCGCCACCGTGTACCTGATAACGACTGTGACGGTTAACACCAAAGGCCGTGAATAAGATAATCATCCAATAAACACTCTCTCTCTCTCTCCATCGATGATTGCATCGTTATAGGATGCTGCTGCGTAATGTTTCCTGGGATTTCCTACCCATTGTCCTCAATTTGATTAAATATTTGGGGCTTTTTTTATATGCATGTTCAATCGATACCAATTTAAAACTAATCAATTGCCACACACGCACTGCTTCTACAACCTTGCAAAAATATCCGCGTCTTCGCAAATGACTCAATGGAATTGTCTTCTCAACGACCAAATGGTAAAATGTCAACCATTACCACCATTCGTCATGCAACTGGTAGGAACCGTTTAAAAAGCGTGCAAACCGTCGACCGTTTTGGAAATAACACCCCTGGCGCGGAACAATTATTTGTCAGCCGACGGTGGTAAAACAGGAGACCCAAAACAGCACTCTGTAACTGGCTACAAAGTATCGGCCTAATGATCACCCTTCCTTGCAGAAGAAAAAAAAGGAACCAATACCCTTACACGCGCGTGCAGTTTCTGTACAGCCAAGCAAATTGGCTTTCAGTTGTGGTTTTGATTGACGAAATATTAGCGCTTCGCAATGTCATTTAAAAAAAACGGAGAGAAAACCACAAGCACGCGATTGAACAACAAGTTGTGCCAGCAAAAAACAAACTCATCACGATGATTTAGTGACATGCCACAGCCAAGCGAGGAGCTGACTGCGTAAGGTTTCCTTGCACGTCATTGAGATCTTGTCCACAAAAAAACACAGCAGATCGCACGCAAGATTGGAAATAAGTTCATAAGTTCTCCAATGATCGCAAGACAGGTGCACCTTCGTTGGCCTCCATTTAGACCCCTCGCGGGGGTAGGCTCCCGAAAAAACCGCAACCATCTAGCGCTTATTATGAAATATCTCCGCGGACTGTGCTCCCTGCCACGGCGTAACCACAGAAATGTAGATCATCTGTCAATCGACTTAACGACTCCGGAGCGACTCCGAATGATGACGATCGGTCGAAAACGTCACACGACTGCTTCGCTTTCTTGGAGCCAGCTACCCACTTTTTATGGTTCCAACAGCTTCCCTCGCCCGGGTTGGCCGTCACGGGTTTGGCTGAGAGCACTAGCGCAATAGTAGTTCTATAAATAATCCCACTTTTCCCGCTCGATAGTGGAGCTAGAATGCCAACTTCAACTAGCAGCAAAGTGATGGACGATATGGGACCGCGCGCTCAGGGTATTCCCGACCCATTCCATTCCAGGGTGAACGATCAGATGTCGAAGAGGCTATTTGGATAGATTTGTTTTTTTTTCTTCTCCCATATTTACTTTTGGAGAAAGAAAAAGGAATAAGATGATAGCATTCCCATAGCAGGACGTATCACGCGAAGGTGTCGGCTAAGCTGTTCAATTAAGTCACCCTCGCTCGCTGGCCGACCTTACAGGGTCTCACACATCTGTTTCGACTCCATCGGCGTCGATGCAGTTGACCGTAATTGATTATATTCTCAGCCGTGCCATCCAGATATTCCGCCCCGTGCGTGCGTGCGTGCGTACGTACGGTGAGAATGTTATTCTAATTGAAAGGCGAACCCTCCTCTTCCAAACGGTGGAACCGTGGAAAGAAGGCAAAACTAAAGGTTCGGAAGATGCGCTGGTTTGTGTCATTAGTGCAGCTTGTGTAAACAATGTACGCGTACGCTGATGTATGTTTTAAGTACAACCGCCCACAAGGGAATGGTTTTTGGAGGTACTAATTAATTATTTTACGCCCGACAAATTGGGTCCACCAGTGAAACTGTGAAAGGAGATTATTTTCAGAATTTGTGTGTGTGTGTGTTTTTGTATGTCCTCCACGGGCATAGGAACTTCCAGAACAGACATAAAAAGCACCACATTCTTGTCAAGTTCACGACATTAATGATGCACACCAGCCAGCTGATCGACATTGGGCATGGTGCCTGCACATCAGCAACCAGCATTCATTAATCCTCTGCATTCTTTTCCCTTTCTTATCAATTTTTTTTCAGAATTGACAACGTCAAAGTCGCAAAAAAACGCACACACAAACAAACAACAAACCCGGGGAACAAACGTGTGCCGCCAATGTCGTGCAACCCTGGTGCTGGGCCTGCTGGCGGCACGACAACCATGCCAAAGCGCCCACTTCTTCGCCTTCGCTGAGGTTATCACTCTCCGGCTGAACGAAGCTGGCATACGCCAGTGAGGCATACGATTTGTCGCCGTCAAACGGGGACGCATCTGTTCTGACCACCCGCGGGGGTACTGTGGATGAGTGATCTGGTGCCTTTGACTTTTGACGCAGGCTTGAAGATGTCACGCGGGCGAGTTTAATGGACGGCTGGAGAGCAAGGAAATGTAAACAAGAAAGTCTTGCTCATAGGGGAAATGACGGAGACCAGTTCCTTGTTAGATAGTCCAGGAAGTGTGTGCAGTTTTGTCAAGCAAGCGTTCAGATGATGCTGAATCATCTCACACATACAAAGAATTGGATTTGAATTTCGAAGGCAATAGCGAATCAGGGTTGTGTATGCACCCCAACGAATAGACTCCTTTGCATCAGTCAAGCGCACTCTTATCAGTGCTAAAACAGTGCATTTGGTTGCAATTAATACATACCACCCTATCGCATCAACCGCCTTATCGGATCGGAGATAATGAACACCTCAACAAAGTAGGCTATTTCACCTGCCCAGACAACTACGATGCCATAACGCCGTCAACTGCAAATAAAACCAAACGTGCCAATGTGACGAAGCACAGTAGCCATCGACCGTACACCGTATCCGTATCCAAAGAAACCTCCAAAACACAACTCCCCTCACAACCCCCCGGTGCTCCCGGTCCGCTAAAACAATGACCGATTCGCGCAAACCGATGCCACCGGCCAGGATAGTGCCCGTTCATCGGGGGAAAGCCACAACCGCCACCGAACCCGACACCTGTCAGCGAGCCTGGATGGAAAGTGATATACCCGACCGGGTCCCGCCAGAATCGGAACGGGAACCGTTCCTTGGCGCCGTGGGCGGTTCGGACGGTAGCGAAACTTCCAGCCTGGAGTGTGAGCGGCTCTGCACGGCGCAGGTGTTCCCGAAGAAGGCGCGCATTTTCTCCATCGATCTCGAGCGTGGTGGTGGCGGTCACGGCAAGACAAGCGGACAGGTAACGCCGACCGGGTCGGTCGGGAGCGGCGACTGTACCAGTAACGATGATTCTCACAGCGATGCCAAACTGTGGGCCGGTGGGCCGGCGAACCGAAACGCGAACCGGCGGAAGCGGAAACGGCCGGCGAGTCGGTTGCTCCAGTTGTGTCAGTGCTGTCCTTGGACCGTGCCATGGAGTCTGCTGATTGTCAGTGCCCTGCAGGTAAGTTTTGATTTTTGATTGTGGTGTGATTCGGTACCGCCTAAGGCACGGGCCGCGTGGCCTCGTTGATTTTTTGTGGTTTTGGAGGTGATGCCTTGAATGGTAAATTGGTTTATTAAACACTTCGGGTTAGAGGTGACGGTTTATGAATCATCGGCTTTTTTTTTGTGTGACGGTTTGACCCAGATGCCAATCAGAAATGCTCAGTCTAGCTTGATAAGCTAACATTTTGATAAGCCTCCGTTCACTTTAACGGTTTAACGACCCAATGGAATTTCTTGATAGCTGTGTTTACGATTTGCAGACAATCTTGCAAAGCTACTGTATTATCGTCCTCTTCCGCTATCTACCTCCCAAACCCCTTTTTTTCGCGAACGATAAACACCATCAGTCCAACCCTTTGCTTTGCTAACGTTCGCTTCTTCCGGTCAAACTTCCCTATAATGCCCAGATCAATCAACCAGCCCAGTTCAGTCCATTCTTAGCACATATTTCGCACATATGTACAAGACGCTGCATATCGATTTTTCCTTTGGCGCTGATTTTTCCCTCGAATCCCTGAATCTCCCTGTACCGCATGTACCATAGCGCCACTTGTCTTGAGCTGTCCCGGTCAAATGGTTTCACTTTCACCCGGCTTGGGTGGGCTCTTGTTACGTTTACGCGTACGAAGTGAAAAGAACATTAACCTAGAAAAGCGTTCCAGGGAAGTGAAAAGGACACACGCTCACGCTTGATTTGGTTGTGTGTTGCACAGAACGAAAGGGAAGATTCGGATGGCGAAAAAATCGATTCGCAAGGCACGGTAGTACGTGAGGCCAGGCTAGAAGGGTGTGGCAGTTTACGCTTGTATGTTAAGGGATGCTGTTTTTTTTCTATTTGGGAGCCACTCATTCCCCTATCCGAGACACACTGGCACCGGGGCTGGGGGGGGAGGACTGATAAATTGTTGCAGCTTGATGCGCTAACAAGCCAAGATAAATGAGTCATTAGAGCGTTAAGGGGGAGGGGGAAATCTGATTACGTCGCGTTGGCTTGCTGTCTTTGGCGCATTGATTCGCCATTGTAGCGCAATATTGACGGCACCAAAACAAAGCGACACTAAGCCCTCAATTAGTAGCTATTTTCAAGCCATTTTCAGAAACAGATTGTGTGACATAATAACCCCCCAATACCAACGGCACTATCGAACACCACAGCATTAGACCTTGCCCTTCGCATGGGGAGTCTTGTCTGTGGAGGTCAGCCTCCTTTGCGTCATTTGCGCCGAGATTTACGTCCCTACGGAAACGGGACGGACTGTTCTGAGTGTATTAATTTATTTAATCTATGTCACGCATTGCACGCCGGAAGATTCGTACCGAGTTGCTGGCGGCGTTGCATTGTGTTTAGTCAAGCGAAGATGGGCGCTACGTATCGACGAAGACTGCGTCCAACGTAGTTGGGAGATACCATCGGAACAATCACCTTTGTTTGTGGGTAGGTGGGTGAGTGATTTTTACTTTTTTATAAAAGAGATCTCTTTGTTGCTCATTCGGAAAATTCTGTATCGTCATGGAGCAGTTTTCATGACGAACAAGCGGTGTTTGTTCTCAAATAGTTGCCATGCTGTAACATCTGATGCTTTAGTAAATATTGCTTTAAAGTCAGCTATTTGCAAAGCATGAGCAAAGCAAATATTTTGCTATATGCTACCGAGAGGACTCAGAATCACATCTTAAAGAGGCCTCAACCAAACAAACAAAACTGTCCACCCTTAGGCATCTTTCCTGCTGATAACATCTTTTCTTAATGTTTCTTTTTGCTTCCTTCAATCAATTCTTCGTTTGGTGTCCCCTCTCACTGTCAACTAAAGTCTTCAGAGCTATTTAATGTCCCCTTCAGAGATCTAATTCTGCCCTGCATCTTTACGCTAGCGTGTAGATACATCCCCTGGCACGTGTCCTTCACGTCTTGGCAAGCTACCCTAACCTCATTGTTGTGGATTTCCATTTCCCGTGCTCATATCATTGAAGCCAGGGATTGGCAAACTTCAATGTTTGGTGTTCGGTTTTTGATAGGAAACTTTGGGATTTTATCGAAATCCTTCCTGAATTAAAAGCAATCTTTGGCGATACACATTTTGGAGATGTTACTGTATGTTGCCGTTACATTTTGACTGTAACTCACCTAGTTTTTGCCTCGAAGCCATCAATTTTTGACAGTGTGCATCAATTTTTGTCTCTAAGGTATCAATATTTGACTGTGAGTCAATCGCTTTTTTTTACAAAACTTTAAGTAATTTACGAAACTGTGTGTTCCGAAATTATTAAAGTTATGTTAAGTATTGCATGATTTCATTGATAGAATTAAAAATAAAACAATTGTTGTGCCAATTTTAGATATTTTTTTAATTCCAAATTCCAAATTCCAAAAATTTCCAATTTTTTTTTAATTATTTTGGAAATTTTAATGAAGTGAAAAAAGATAGCATGTATTTTCAGATGTAAAAAACTCTTTGAAATTTTCTAAATTTCATCATTTTGTCTAAAAAAAAAAACAATAAAATTACACGGTTTTTGTAATTTTTTTGTGATGTAAATTACAATTGTCATCAATCTGTTCAAAAACTTTGTAAAACGTATCATGATTGCAACAAAAGTCAAAAATTGATGACTTACAGACAAAAATAATCAAAAATTGATGCCTTCGAGTTAAAAATTGATGCGCACTGTCAAAAATTGATGCGCACTGTCAAAAATTGATGCCTTCGAGTCAAAAATTGATGCCTGAGAACCAAAATTAGATGGCAACTACTGTAAAACTAGCATAATCCTAATATAAAGTAATCCAACTCTAGCTCCAGTTTATTAGAAATTTGTGTCCTTGTACATAAGCATAATTCTCAGTTTTTATTCCAATGTTATTCCCAAATATTCCAAGATCTTCTTCAAACAAAGTTGACTTGCCGGCCTCTGACCAAGAAAGGATCTCACTATCGTCACCCCCTTGCTTTCAGAAGTAATTATGGCATGGTTGTCACTGGAAAGAAAGACAATGATTGAATAAAATTGCAATAAAATGCAGGCTTAAGGTTTCTCCGGCCTTCGGCATTCGGTGGGCCCCCTCTGCTCTGGTCCATTTGCAGCATAATCTTCGCCATTGAACTATCGATCGACCAATCAATTCCCTTCAGGTAGGCCAGTTTCCCTCCCCAGCCCCAGGTGTTTCGTTCCGTTTTTGGGTAAAGAATGACAAACTCCCCTCCCTTCGTGGGTTGCAGCGGCCAGTGCCAGTGCTTGATTGATGGCACTGAGGTTTCGCGACCGCATGCAGTTTCCCTTGCCCAGGCAACTACCGAGCAGCATCCTTGTAAGGGTGTGCTGCCTCATGGCCGTAACTGCTCGTGTGATGAAGTAAAAAGCCTCCGAGATTGTTCAATGTGTTTAATTGAGGGAACGCTTCGGTGGCTAAACACACATTCCACCGGTGTTCGAACGTTGGCAGTTGTGAACATCTGTGGAAAGACCAGCGCATTATGTGCAGCGTGCAGTGCAGTTGCCATCCCCTCTTAGGTCGTTTCGCATCTAATTCCTAACAACGACTAACTGCAGCGGAATGTAAACAAAGGCGCGGGCGAGCGCGTGCACACGCCGGTCAAACGAAAACGGCAACCAAATCCAATATTTGCCGGCACTGCCCTACTGCCTCGCCAAATGGGTCATGGGTAAATTGGGAACAACTCTATCGATTGTGGCCGTTGCACGTTGCCGGACTAATGCAAGCGATTGATTCGTTCGCGCCGTTGACAACTTCACGCGCTTGCCCCGTGGGACAATGCACCACATCTATCAGCACATCGGTGTGCACTTTTATGCTGCTGCATCGCCACCGTCACCAACCTGTGTCGCGCCATCGCGTGTAAATCGCGTTGAGATTAAAAGCCACGATGACGACGGGGAGTGATTCGGGAACATTGCGCCACACGCCGGGTGGGGCTGTGACTAATCGAGCGGGCGCGCATTGTGTCAGTAGAACAGTGTGAACAGTGTGCCTCTCTTTGTGTGTCACCAAACGTTTTATGCCTGTAACCCTGACTAGAACGTCCCCAGCCGCAGGGGATGGCTTGTGTATGGCTTCCGAGAGCGCGCACCAAACAACGAGGAAAGCCACCCAACTGCTGCAGCCCGTATTGCGTGCTTTGCTGCTCTGATTTTCTGGCCTGTTCCGTTCGATGCAACCATTGTCCTGACCGTGGTGGATGCACCAAACCAAGGTGTTGGACGCCGCTAACGTACTTTGTTTGTTGCTTGGAAAATGATTTGCCACGCACGGCCTGCCGGCATGACCGCGATCGAGGCGGTCGCTGCAAAGTCAAGCGCTGGTGGGAAGGTTTGACATAATTAGCGTAACTGCCGGACCATTCCAGCGGCTCCACATTCAGGGCAATCCATGCGCGAAAAACGTCTCAATTTACAGCGTAACGTAAATGCCCGTTGGCTCCAAATACCGTGGTTGACGGTAAGGTATTTTCGATTTCGATGGAATGTTACGGCTAATCATTGAGCATGAATCCCCATTTTGCTTTAGCTATTTTACGCCTCTCTGGTAACTGAAACGAATGCTCATAAAAACACCAATCCTAACAAATGGGACCCCTCTGGCTTTTTTCCCCCCAACCAAATCCCACGGGTCACAGGGTGGTATGGCGCGTATGGTGCGTATTTGACTATTTGTTAGACATTCGATACCGTAGGTGGTGTTTTGGTTTTTCACGATGGGTTCCCGTTTTCCACCCCTTGGCACGATGACGTGCTTTTACACACTACTGGTTGGTGGTGGTGGGGGCGATGATGGTCGTAAACGTAAATCAAACTACGTCAACTTGAACGATCTCGAGAACGGTGGAAAGCGGTGGCCGTGGTCCTTTAGAACATCTTCAAGATTTACGAGCACACAACACCATACGGCTCGATTCTGTACCATTTCGCTCATATTTTTATTCCACTGCACGTCGAACAAATTAACGACGCTTTTGGCACTCCGCTTGGTGTACCGTGTTGCGAACAGGCTGCCGTTTGCTTTTGATCTAGGAATTGAGTCCACTTTTTTATGATATTTTTTGTTTAGATAGCAATCATTTGTAAGACGCTGCGATATGAAAGGGTCTGGATTTCAATCTGGCGCGTACTAAAAATCATAATACTCTTCAACAACTAGCTATCACACCCTCCCTTGGAGTGAAGTAATCATTTGGTGCTGAAAATCATCGTAACAATTATTAACAAACCTTTCTCATTTCGTTTTCCTTTTTTTTTACAGATAGCAGTTTTCACGTACAGTAACGATGCCATTAACCAGAAACTCATCTTCTCACCCGTAAAACAGTACGAGGTAGGTGCAGTTCCTTTGCTGAAATCCCTTCAACCGTTAGCCGTTATGTGTGTTCAATTATTCAAAAACTCTCCCCGAACAGGTTTGGAGGTTTGTTACGTATACGTTTCTACACGCTGGCCGCGTACATCTGGTGCTTAACATTATTATACAGGTTAGTAAAACAGAATTATGTACCCTTCATCTCCTATTTGGCGTAACGCCCTACGCGAACATGCCGGCCTATACAGGCTTTCGAGACATAATTCATTACCACGTAGCCGGATAGTCAATCCTTGCTAAGGGGGACGGTCCATTCTGGGCTTGAACCCATGACGGGCATGTTATTGAGTCGTTCAAGTTGACGACTGTACCACGGGACCGCCCACTGTACACATTTTTGGTAATTGAGTACGATTGGATTTAAAGAAAAACCAATAAATATATTTACTGGAATTGCATACTTTTAGGCGTGTTGTGCCTGAAAATTAGATGACTTTAAAATTGTATAATAACTTCACTTGGATTAATTCCATTTCAATTGATAAAGAGTATTAAATTTATGCTCTTTTCTTATTTATATCATATTTTGCTTATGATTTGTATACCTTAGTGGATACTTTGCTTAAATTGTTGATACACTATTATGAAGATCGTTTCAATTAAACAGTGGCATAAATAAGCGCCACACTGTGATTTTGCCTCACCAATTACATACCTTTAGGCGTTATATTTACTAAAATCCCTTGCGATATTTTGCACTGCATTAAATTGTACAAATTTGATCAAAACTAATTATGGCTTAGCATTAAACAAATGCCCTTTATTTGAAACAAAAGCAGTTTACTTTAACAAAGAAATAACGAGCATGCATTGAAGCAATAGAGCACTTTTTAGTTGTCCGGCGCCTTGTACGTCATCCCGTGGTGTAGGATCTCATAGTTTTTTTTGTTAGTTGCATACCTTTAGGCGTATTTCTTTCTTACCACAGGTTCTCTTCTCCCTTTTTATCCCCAGCTTTTAGTAGCATTTCCCCTGGAAACGGAACAGGGCCACGGTAAGGTGCTGCTCGTCTACTTCGCTGGCATCGTTGCCGGCGGTTTGGGTGCTTCCGTGTTCGAGCCGTCGCTGATGGTGGGTGCTTCCGCGGGCGTGTACTGTTTACTGATGAGCCACATACCACATATCATGATGGTAAGTCTTTCCTTCATTCCAAAACGCATTCTTCCTTCATCTAATATCCTTTTTCTACATCAATTACGTGTAGAACTTCCGCACGCTATCCTACCGCTACTATCGGCTGATTGCCGTGCTGATGCTGTGCATTAGCGACGTGCTGTACTCGATACGCCACTGCCTTACCAAAGGAAACCTTCAGCCACGCATCGGTGTGGCAGCTCACATTAGTGGTGCGCTTTGTGGTCTCCTCATAGGGTTCGTCATCTATCGGCCCAAGGTGGAGCCAGAGGCGTCCAAAGCGATCGTGATGTTTCGATCCCTGCGCTATCTGGCAGTTGTACTGCTGCTAGCCTGGTTAGTCGGTACCGTGCTGTACAACCTCGAACGAAGCCATGTGATTCAGATACTCTAGGCGCCCAGATTAGTCAATCGCAAATTAGTCAACGCATAAGTTAAGTTTTGAAAAAAAAACGCCCAATGATCTATTCAAAGCTACCATGTAGAGTAAGAATAAGTAAGAATGACCAAAACAAACGTTTTTTTATGACATATTTAATACGACGCTATCAGTGTGATTCGTTTATTCGTCTTACATCCGAACAGGTGGTGCATAGAGTTATGCATTACATCTTTATACCACTCTACCAGCTAATACCGTTACCGTTGCCAAACACGCTTCCCAGAAGCGATATCCAAGTCGTATTCGGGCCCGACAGAGGCCGACACCAATCGAATAACGCTTCCGGTGTAGTTGGCTACGCAAAACTTAAGGTAAGACTTCCGGATTCGTACCCGGACAGTAAGGAAATGGATTACAAGCTCACCCTAACCTGAATGTTATTCATTGTCTTAACCTGCCTACCCTACAGCTCCACTTCACTGTGATAAGAGGGGTTCGTGTCTACGATTCGAAGACACCCAGACATTTCCGCCCCAGACACCGTATCAGACGGTGCGGCTTAAACCTATAGATTAATATCACGAAAATCACAGTAACACCCGTTCGCTCGCTCCTCGTTCATCCGTTGGTACGCGTTCACTCGATGAAACTACACATACATACATGCACGTACAGTCCTATACACTTACATATGTAGCATTACCCGTGCCACGCGCCCCTAAATCTAGCTGCTAGGTAGTGTCGGCTGGCTGCGCTTACCGCCGTCTCCGGCAATCTAGGGGCGTGCAGTGCACACCCACCTCGGTACACTTGCACTCCAGGCACGGACCAGAAAGCTCGGAAATGATCCGTCCCACCCGGTACATTCGGCCGTAGATGTTACAGCCGGCCAGCTTCAGTATGCCGACCGTATCCTTCACCTTCGACTTCATGGTAATCTCCGCCGTACCTTCGGAGTGGTGCTGCTTCAGCTTGTTAATGTCCACCGGGTTGACGACGTACGATTGTGCGTTTGCACTGGGCGTACCTTCAGCAATCACCTGATACTGATCGGTATGATGCTCGGGAGTACCTCCATACCCATATCGATCCAGCTCATTCTGTGTCTCTGGGTCCGAGTCCGGTTGGTTGATGGGTTTCGTGTGGAAGCCAGGGTTCAGGAACGGTAGATCGAGAAGCGATGGTCGGTATAGGGTTTTTGTGTCGTTTTTGGCACTCTCCACTTTGAGAGTAACCGTGCCGTCGTGTAGTTCCTCATCTGAGGGTGGTTTCACATCTCCAAGGGAAGCTTCCAAACCAACCGTTGGATCGTAAACGGCAGTGAGTCGTGAAGGCAGTGTTTTGAACGGTGGAACACCATCACTAACAGCTGCTGTTGTCTCACTATTGCTAGCATTCCTCAGCCGATTCTCATTGATAGGATCTTCCTCGCGCAGCAGATAGTTGAGCATGTTCTCCAAGCTAAACATTCCACTCGGTTCCGGTTCGCTATGCTGTGCTTCAGCCGGGCTGGCCGGTTTCGTTGCTTCCGACACGGGCTCCTCGGGGAGATGAACCGAAACGGGGAAGTTCAACTCAAACCCGGTAAAGTTAGGCTTCGATGAGGTCGTACGCTGTGTTGGCACGTGCTCTTCCGCCATCGAAGAAAGGTAGTTCGCGTCGGTCGTAATGGAGATGATTTGCTTCTCGTACTCATCGCTTCCCTCGCTTGGATCTCCTAGCAGATCCTCTAGGGAGGTATTCTTCGAATGCAGTGTCGAGAGAAGCTTCTCCTTGTCCTCGATCAGTGACATCAGGGGCGGTGCCGGCTCCGTTCGGATCACATCAATGAACGGATTGGATGGAGTCACTGAAAAGGAAGAAATTTTGATGAATTGTTGTGTATAACAGTTTCTAATTGAAGTCGTTAGACTAAGTTACCTCCATAGGAACTAGTTGGAGTGGCATTGTATGGTAACTTCACATGATGATCGTCCGTCAGCTCGGTCGGGAACGGTGTCGTCGCGTAACTTTCGTAATAAAACTCACCCTTTATCGGCTCCTTTGGTACAAATCCACCTGTAGAAAGCACAAAGAAGTGTTATACACTATCATATCTTCAACCGATCAGCCGAGTGCTTACCTTCCGTTTTCGTTGGCGGCGAGAACCCGCTCATATCCGTCCCATCGATCCGGAACAGTGGATTATCCGTGCTCTGTACCTGTACCTTGTCCAGCTCTGCACCGGCACCGTACGCCAGCTCCTTGTGGTTCGTGTAATAAACATTCTTCTCCGGATAGCCCACCCCATACTTGTCGTACACCGGCACGTACGTTCCCTCCTGCGGTACCTCGTACTTGGTCGGGATAAACTTCTTCAGCTCGTTCTGGAACAGATCCTGCTTGGCCGGAAGCTCGGCGTACTTGTGTATCGTGTCCGTATCGTAATCGTAGTCCATGTCATCCACCGTATCGTACTTGTCGCGGATCACCTTCGTGTTGTAGTACCCATTCTTTGCATCCACATCGTAGCTCTCCGTCAGCGCCGGATAGTTGATCGCCGGATCATACGCGTACTCGTACTCCGCCGTCATCGGCTTGCCCGGCGCCTTGTACGTCATCCCGGGGTGTAGGATATCATGCTCATTGCTCACCCCATACCCGCTGGGCGGTGCCTCGTACGGGTCGTTCACGATCGGGTAGTTGTTCGGGTGGTTCTTGAAGTACGTGTACGTCGGCGGTACGATGCTGACCGGCTTCGGTGGATCGTTCTTTTTCACCGCATCGGCCGGCAGGAATGGGATGATCTTCAAGTTTGGCAGACTGGGTGGCAACGTCGGCTCGTCGTAATCCATCCCGATGTCCGACTCCAGGATCGACGGTATGTTGCTTACCTTGTGGAATCCACTGATCGGGATCGGTTTCGGGGTGATGGGTCGGTACTCGGTACGATTCTTCTGCGACTGCTTACCCGAATCGTTCTTCGTTGCGTCGAATATGTTGGAGAGGCCGCTCAGCAGTACCGAGAGGAGATTGTTCTCTTTCAATGGGTTCGGTGGACGTGTTGGCGGCGGTGGCGCTTGCTTTGTCGGTGCGACTGATGTGATCGTTTCAGTCGTTGTTGCCGTATCGTTATTCTCAACTACAAACGGCTCTGTTCGCGGCTCTTCGTGTGTAGTTTCCGTGTAAGAATTGGCAATCGTTGTGTCTGTCACGTCGGTGGACATTTCCGCAGAACTTTCCTCTTGCATTGTCGATGTTTCCGAAGGCACTGTTGAAGTGACGGTGGTCGATTCTTCACTCTCTTCCATTCGCTGCGTGCTGGTGCTTATCTCTTCCGACTGTCGATCGGTAGTTGTATCTCGCAGCGTAGTCGTTACATCCGGTTCAATTGTGGAAGTAATATCACCCTCCGTCGTAACGGATGTTGTTGGATCATTCAACAAGACAGTCGATTCGGTCGACTCCGTTGTCACCGGCGGGGTCACCCTCGAGAACACCGTCGTGGGTATTTTTTCCGGCACAAATCCAACAAACTTGTTGTTGGGTCGCTTGGTTGCGATGGTTGTGGTGACAATCGGCTCCGTTACCTTGGTTACCTTTTCAATCTTTGCATTCAGGGAGTTGAGGATGGTTTCTACCGTTTGTTTGTCGACTAATTGGTCGATCTTTATGACGACATCGACTGGAGTGGAGTGGCTAACAGCCGGTGGTGGAGTTGTTTGTAGTAGTTTTTCAGACATTACTTCCTTTTTTTTGGTAGTGGAGGTGGTGTTGTTGTGGTCTCGATGTATTCTGCAGTTGTCTTAACTTCTTGTGTACTTGTAGGCAAAGAAGTCGAGATCTTCTCGGTAGGTTTAGTGTTAGGAGAAGAGTTGGTGGTAGATGTGGTCAGTTCTGCTTTCTTTGTCGGAGTTATTGTAGTTGTCGGAAGAATTGTACTTTCATCTTCTAAAGGCTTTGCTTTCGCCACTACTGTCGTACTGGTTAAAGTAGTAGTTGTTGGAGGTTCCGTGGTTGTCGTAGGAGCTTCTGTGGTCGTCGTAGGGGCTTCTGTAGTCGTCTGCTTTGTAGTAGTTGTACGAGGCGTTGTAGTAGTAGTAGTAGTCGTAGTCGGCATTGCCGTTGTAGTAGTAGTAGTTGTTGTCGTGGTAGTAGTTGGAGCCATCGTTGTCGTAGTAGTAGTCGTAGTCGGTTTCGGCGTCGTTGTGGTCGTAGTTCGCTCTGTAGATTTTTCTGTACTCGGTGCCACTGTGGTCGTAGTTGTAGTGCGAGTAGTAGTCCTCTCCTCGGTAGTCGTCGAAATGATCGCTTCTGTTGCTTCCGTTTGCTCCTCCTCGTCACTTCCAACAGTCGGAACATTCTTCACCGTTGTTTCCAACAGAGAGTTCGACACTTCAGTCGGATTTTCCTTCAGCAAAGAGTCCGACTCCAAATTCTGGAACTGTGGTTCGTTCATCAGCAGGGTCGGTATCTTCGGCAGCGGTTTAAACATGATCGGTACCGGCGGTATCTTCCGCACCGGGAAATTAAAGTCCGGCTTTTCGATGTAGATCGCTTGCGGTTCTTGAATGATCTCTACCTTTACCGTTTGCAGCTCGGGTGGTAGTTCGGTTGAGGTAAGCAAGGTGTTTGCTTCTGATGGAGCTGCCGTACTTAGTAGCAGCTCATCTTCGCCGGCATCATCGATAAAGTCAAGCCCGGCACGCAGCAGGTCGAGGAAACTCTTCTCCGAAGTGGTACTCACCGGAGCGGTTTCAGTGACTGGTGCTTCGATCACTTCAGTAGCATTCTTCGTCTCTTCCTTCGGTGCATCTGGGTCGGGTCCGAAGAGGATCGAGAAAAAGTCAAACGACTCTTCCTCATCTTCCATCTTGCGACCGAAGGGTTTCTGCTCTCCGTGCTCTGGAATTGAAGAAAATGGCTCATAAAACATTCATTCTTCAAGGGCAAAAACAGCTTCTACTCACTGCAATCGTAGCGCACCGCACAGCACTCCCCACGCGGTACACGTGGCGTACAACCCTTAATCGTCGGGGCACACTTCTTGGGCGTACACTTGCGCTGCCCCCGGATACAGTAGCACACCTCACACGGATCTTCCGACTTCATCTTCTCCCCGTCCGGATAGGTATGTCCACCAGCGGTACACCCATTGCTACGATATCCACGCCGCTCGGCCATCCGCTGATAGTGCTTGTTGTTAATCCGCCGCACATGATTGGCCGACTCCGTGGTCGCCAGCTCGGCGTTTTTGATCGGCGTTTTGCCACTACAATCGTACCGGATCGGGCAGCAGGCCGAGTCCACAAACACCGGGGCACACTTTTGGCTCGGCAGGGCACACTTCGGCTTCACGCACTGCTGCCGCCCGTTGATGCAGTAGCAGTACGAGCAGAGCGTGGAGCTAACCATGGCCGAGCCCGATTTGTACACCGTGCCGTTAACGATACAAGCTGCAATGAAAATGAAACAACCGATCGAGAAAAGAAGATAAGCAAACTGAGCAAACGTTCCAGCAAACCGGACTGGCATCAAACGACGAACCTCCATTATCTTCCACCTCGTCGTCATCGGAGCGGCGTAGATACGCGTTCGGGTTTTCAAACCGCTCCTGGGCCGCCTTTTCGTAGTAGTCCAGAAAGTGGAGCTTCTTCCTATCGCCATTGTTCTTGACGGCCAGATTCAGCTTCGAGCACTGCAGGTACGGGCAACAGGAACCGGCCTTATGCACCAAAATGCATCCCCTCGGCGGTGGAATCGGTTGTTCTGTGTTGTGGTGCGAAGCAAGCGAGCAGAACGTGTTAACATTGCGCTTTTGCGCCTAGCGGGTATGCAATACGCACCTGGACAAACCTTCAGCGCGCAGATCAGCGTCTTCTCCGTACATTTGCACATCAGGCAGGGTTCCTTGGTCGGCACGATCGAACCCTCCATAAAGTGGGTCCCATTGTAGTAGCAACTGGATTCTGGATGGAACAGGATGGAAACAACAACGAAAAACAGTAAGATGATTCGTGTGATTTACATTATTTACTGTGCTCCGGCAGTATCGCGCCGAATCAATTTGGGATGATTTATGCACGAAATGTTGTCTATCCTCTGCCACCCTTTTTAATCACGATACAGGATCTGCAGCACAAAGAATAATGAACTCCACCGTCGCTCTATCACGATGAACTCCCGTTAGAGAGAGAGAGGATTGGTGTGAAGCGCGCAGCTACTTTTTTGCCACTTTTGCACCATCATTAGGTGACACCGGACCGGCATCATAAATATGTTAAACCATTCTGTTCGAAGCGACCGATCTTTTGAGGCAAAAAGATAGCAAACAATAACACCAAAATCCGCTAGATTTACAGACACACAAACACACGCCCCCGGTTATTGACACGCTCTGCTGGGACATTAGGCGGGAAGGCAACAGAAAACACCGAATGTGACAAAAAAGAAAAAAAAGCGACGTCATTAATGAAAGACACGCGATCTACCCCTGCTGAGATCATCAGACACCCGGTGACACATTTTTCGGCGTCCCGCCACCGCGATCATATATACATTTTTTCGCCATTATATCAGCAGCTTCTTGTTCATTCTTTCACTCGGTGTGCATTCCGAAACAGCTTTTTTTTGCTTCCTGCCTTCGCATAGCAAAATTAATATTCCGAAATTTCCGATTTCTAAACCCTTCTGGAATTCACATTAAATGCATGTTGACATGAGAAATCGAACAAAAAAAATAAAAAAAAGCACCCTAAGCTGCATAATGATCAGGAAAATAAAGGTGAAGAAAAATGAAATCACTCGGCACGATCGTGAATTTGATCGTCTGCGCTAATGATTGAAAGAAGAAAAAACCTCAATAACATATCGTTTATTGATCGTTTTCCTCCCATCTTTTGCTTTCTTGTGTTTTTGTCGAGATAAACTTCCCTTAATGTTGGGGCTTTTTTTCGGCTTAATCTCCCAAACGTGCCGCAAAGTGCGAGAGATAATCAAACCTTTTTACAAACACTCGCTTGCCGCCACTTTCCCAAAAACCGCGCTCACTGCAAAAGAATCGATCGAAAATCAACAAAGCGTGTGTGTGTGTATATGTTGAGCGGAACAAACCTGCGAATCGAATCGCCTCACAATACAACACAATCCATTGACCTGTTCGGTACGAGCGAGAGCGCGCACCAGGGAATGGAAAATGAGGGTCAAAACTGCGCACCACGAACCGTGGCCCTAGCCGCGAAAGTAGTCCATGATCAAGGCCTCTCCGGTCGGAGCTCCGGTTTACGTCACACGCCGGGTCCACCGGGGACCGGTTCATCGACCCACTGCTGAGCAAACCGGGCGAAGTTCTCACACGGGAGTTCAAGTGTGCGAGGCTCTAATTGGGCACGAGAATCTCGTGCGCAATCACAGCGGAGATGATTAGACGCGAACGCGAAATATCTTCAATTGCCGCTGAAAGGTGGACGGGCGTTGCGAACCCTGCTATTTACTCAACGCGACCGACTGACAAACCCAACCCGACCGTCGGCCGACTAATTTCAGCCCACTCATCGTGCGGTGTCCTAGATTTGGGACACCGGGGCTCGAACCTTCCAACACACAGACACACACACACACCGAACGGCGGACGGCGCAAAACAAATTGTGCAGAGATTCTTTTCCAAACCCCCACGGAGGACGTGACTGCTGCTCCTACGATCGGTTTCTCCCTTTCTCTGGCGCTTCACTTTCTTCCCGGGGCAAGTGTTGTGTTTGTTTTTGCTGGCTAAATCCTCGCCTCGCGCGTACATTCTTGACACCTTCGTGGAGTGGGGGTTGTCCTTTCGTTTCATCTTGTGTTTTTCTTTTTACTAGAAGATTCCATTCATCCAGGGGTTTGGCTCACTTGTCTGACTTTAGTGACTTCACGGACCAGCCGACGCCCCTTTTTTCCTTTTCAAACGAAAACCGAGGAGTGGCTGAGGCCCTCCACAACACCGGCACACTACAGCACACCAAATCAATTCTCCACCAAAGCTTGGAAGTGGCTCGACTAAATAGAGGGCTCCTTCCCCATACAAAGTCACCAAGAGAAATGGGAACACCACAGGGAACATTGGGGACGGTAAGCGAAGGTGTATCAAGGTGCTCT
The DNA here is from genome assembly GCF_017562075.2 of Anopheles merus. Taxonomy (NCBI): domain Eukaryota; kingdom Metazoa; phylum Arthropoda; class Insecta; order Diptera; family Culicidae; genus Anopheles; species Anopheles merus. The sequence goes on along the minus strand of NC_054084.1, from coordinate 32,979,975 downwards.
TTGACGGACACTTAGCAAAGAAGCTCGTTTTTGCATGCACAGGGGCTTTACAAACTGACCACAATAGCCGCACAGCTAAAAATCGACAGCACTTGTCAAACAAAATAAAAAACGAAGACTGTGTGCATAATTGTGCCGCGGACGCTTTTGTACAAGGGAAGGCGAAAGTTTCGTTCTGGCCTCGATTTTATTTGCTCCTCCCTCGGGACCTCATGTAGACAGCTCTTTTTTTGACATTAAAAGCAGACCTACGATTTATCGGTCGTTTATCTAAATCAGTTTGTTTGACTTTAAAACGGAAACGATTTGAGCCGAGGCGAATGAAGCTATTCCAACTGTACACACGAGCTGTCAAATCAATTCACCACCATAATTTGCTATAAATATTAATGTTATCGAATTTAATTTCGCCGCATGTTTGATTCATAAAACAAAACGACACGCCCGTCATAGTCATAGCACCGTTTACGATGAAGATAAAGGTCATAAATATTTCATTAAATCTAATCGTTTTACAGTGTGTACCTATCTCCACTGCTTTATGGATGGAGGATTGAAGCTGAAACTGACCTCAAAGTGGTTTCCCATGCACCGTTCATCTTTTAAAGCGTTACATTCCTCTACGTTACAGCGCTGTTAGAAGATGGAGAAATGGAGGAAGAAACTCATTGGAAAACATCAATTCGCAAGGTACACAGGTCCTATTTTTCAAAACACTCACGAAGACGCCCAGTTCGGTGCCCTACTAATCGTGACAGGGGGATCATTTTCCTACCCCTATATTATGTACGATCGATCGATTGTTTAACGTCTCTCCAAAATGCGTCCGGTTCGGGTTTAGATTTATGGAAGCTTCAACACAAATTGGGACTTTACCTGTTTTACTACGCGATCGAGTAAAGGGCCTTGCAAGTGGATCGTCCCACTGAACTGCATCGCACAGCTATAACGGAGGTATGGAGAGTTGTAAAGAAATTTCGGCCTCATCGGAAATGCCTCTAAACCCCGTGAACCTGTTTGCCTGTTACATTCAAGCCGCATAACTTTCCTCCAGAAGACCCAAGGCAGGAAACATCCCAGCCGCGTTGTCACCAGCTACGTTGGGGTGGAGCTGCTAGTTTAAAGTGAAAATTCCAACCTACTATCATGCCCAACCCAACCCAACCTGCTGGTGAGCGATCCCGGGGGACACTGGGCGGGAATGTGTGCGCTCGATCATAATATTTAGCACACGATAATTTCACACTCAGTCAGCCATGGGGGATCCTCTGCTCGTGGTCGTCGTCGCCGTCTTGATGATGATGGTGGTCGCTGTCATCGTCGCTGCCACAAACCCGAGTGGGAGGGGTTCGCTGTTTTCACCACCCGATTCCCATTATCTCCGTACCACCAGCACACCACCATGCGCTAAATTATGGCGCACCTTGGCGCGTAAGGCAAAGCGTAGCGCAACAGATACACCTTGCGCGGGAACTAATTTGCATTCGCTCCGTAGGTACGGTGTGTGCCTACCGGACCTCGCGTTTGTGGACCACTTTTCTTCCACTGTGCTCCTCCAGCCCGGGCGCTCGGGGAAAAATGCAGGTCAAACACACATGCCGTTTTTTCCCTTTTTTCCCCGCTCTCTCTCTGTTGTTTTCGATTGCAGTGTAGATAGGCGTTTGCAACAAAATAGATAAGTGAGGTGAAACATCATCGAACAAGCGAACGAATCATGTCATCCGGGCTCTGGGTGGCGATGAGGTGCATCGCTTTTCGTAACCCTGCTGCATGCACGAGCACAATAGGGTCTTGACATACAGTATCCGTCTTATGCGTCACTTACATAATGACATGAAGAACGTCACAATGAGGAGGGCGCCATAAACAAACAAAAATGGGGAAAAAAACCGAACTGTTTCTCGCTTGATCGATCGTTCAAGTCTTTCGTTTCGAGAAACGATCGCCGCTTGGAAGAACCTTTTTGCATAATCAAACCGATCTCAGGGCTTCAACATTTGGGTCATCTTCACTGTACACAAAAACCTTGTTCATGGTGAGTAGAGAGTAGTAGAGAAAACATCTCGTTCCCTTGCAAACGCATTGATCATGCTGGAAGGTAACTGCTACTCCACTCTGCTCAGTAACAAGCTCTGCAAGTGCTACGCTGGCAGGGCAAGATTTAATTAACGATCAGCACTCCCGCCCGTACTTGTAATGTTACCTACTCAGCAAGAATTACTTTTCCTCTCAAGCGCAACGTGTGCTCCTCCGGCGGGCACATTCCGCCGGGACCAGCCAGGAGCACCCGGGTTTTGCGTGATGATCGTGCTGTTTTTTGCCCGCTCGCTCGCTCGGGAACAAGGACAGCAGCCTTACAGCTTTCCGGGGCCGGGTTTGGAGTGCGCATAGAATCGCTGACCGAATGCTGACCCATCCCGCATGACCCAGTTTCCCAGGAAACTGGCTGCAACACTAGGTGGCTCGCGCGGTGTGTACCGTGGCCGCGATCCCTCTACAAAGTGCAAGCGACGAACCCCTCTGTTTGCTTCTTCTGTTTTGCTGTCTAAATTCTTAACGATCGGCTCAATTGCCCCCACCGCTCGATGGGGGTGGGTGGGTAGTTTTGTATACAATTAATTTGTACACGATCCCTCTCCGCTGCTTCACTTCTCCTGTTACTCGCCTCCCATCGCTCGATAGTACATGCACGCAGCGCAAAAATGAGGACTCTCCTCGCAGGTGGTGGTTTCCGAATTGAGCTGGAAATGGATCCAGCGTTATTGAGCTGGAAATGGTCAAGGTTTTTCCCGCATTTTGTACACCAAGCGGTCGCATTTTCACGACCAGCAGCTCGATTGGGCCAGTTCATTTAAACTAGTTTTTGGGCTAGACTGTTGCACAGTGAGAAATGCAAGGGGTTTTCGCTTGTTTGCTGGTTATTTTTTGCATTATCGTCCACACAAAAAAGCCCCTATAGGGTGTGTGGTGGTCTAGATTATACTCAAAGCTTTTTTGGCACACATACAGTACACAACGGGAAGTGTGAAAGTGCTTGCCCGCATGAGGCCAAACACAGCTGGTGTGTCATGTGCCTGTGTTTGGCGACCCACCTGGGCCTATAATGTGTACATTTTCTTTCCTTTTCTCCACCGAGAGGAGCCCATTCCGAGCTTGTTAACATAGTTCTAACGGGAAAACACGTTTGTTGGGGGGAAAATATTGTTGCTAAAATAAAAGCTAATCCGTGTGTGTGTGTGTGTGTGTGTGTGTGTGTGTGTGTGTGTGGTGAGCGCTGGCGTAACACACTTCGCTGGTTACCAAGGCTTGGACGCTCTTGGGAATTAATTCCAGTGCTGCTTCCACCATCCACCCGCTTAAGCTCCCGCTTTTCGGGCTTTAATTGTCTCACACGATGTAGCCAGTAGCCACACATCATTACAATGATGCCACGCCTTAATTAATACACCCAGCCTTATCCAACATCCATGGACGAAGCCATGCAAGAACAGTTTGTTTCCACCAGGGATGTGCAACCTGGGCATTGAGTCTTAGACATGAAGTTCACTTGCCAGTTTTACAGCTTACTTAACGCTTTCATGATACTATAGGCTTGATTTTACCCTGCCCAGATGTGTCAATGTTATTAAAACATCTTAAAAATTACAATCTTTTGTCAAGTGTCTCCAAAAATATGATAATTCTAGCCTTTATTTAGCTACAATGTTAACACAGCTCCCCATTTTTTGAACTGCAAACCGTTTTCAAATGGTTGTCATGCCCTGCCTTCTAAAACAAACCCCACACATCTTCGACCACGGTTTGGCCATTCAATTATCATCTTCGCGACCCGCACCGGCGAGGTGAACGTTTGCCAAACGAACGATAGCGCTCGTTCGATAACGTAGCGAAACGGTACCCAAACCCGGCTACCTAATTGTGTGTGTGCTATCTCTACACTCAAGAGCTCTAGCAAAGCAAAGGTAAATGCCTCTCCTGCGAACTCTTCTGCGGGTGTTCTGTGCATTGCCACACCAGCCACCAGCTTCATCTGCACGAAAGAGAAAAACACTCGCTCGCACGCGAATAGATAATAGCACAAATAATCGTTGTCGGGCAGGTTACAAACGGAAAATGGAAAAGTGAAACTGAACAACACTTTAGGGCTTGCTGGATTGTTGTTTAGTGTTTTTGTATTGTTGCTCTTGCTCTTCCCCTTGAATGTGTGGATTTCAATTTGTGGCCGTTGTACGCTTGAAGGCCCCTCGCACACACAAATAAACAGCCTACCAGCTGCTGTCAAGATGCTCGAAATCTGACAAGCCGCCTTCTTCTTGCGCTTGCGTGAAGCCCCCGGCGCAGTAGCTAAAGAGTGGTCGACCTGCGGCAGAACCTCATAAAGAAGGTACTAATTTGTACACATAGGGAGTAGGCCCTGTTCAAACCCCTTTTATAATTATCCACCCACCTCCGTGGGGAAGGGGGGTCTATGAACCTCGCACGGGGACGCTCTCTAGACCAAACTTCATCTCTGGCGATAGATACGCTCCAGGAAGCTCCAGGAACCATTTTTCATCACTAGATGTTGCTTTTAGCTCTGGCGTTTTCCGGTCGCTGTTTGACCATCGTCAAAGTTCCATTTACTTGGCACTCCCAAATAGAAGATCAGCGACGCACCACACAGCTGGCAGAAAGAACATGGTTGTGGAAGATGTTTCAAGTGCATGTTAGCTTGTGCCACTCTGCAAGTATAATGAGCTGGATGAAGTGGATTTTTGTGTCTTTTTTGTGCCATTTTTTTGGGGGTCGATTTAGAAAGGAAGCTTACCATGACGAAGCACGGTGCTCTAGAAGTTGACCGGAAGGAAGCATGGTATTATGCAAACGATCATATGATGCGATGAGTGATCGTCGGTATGATAAAAAGGTAGCAAATTTGAGGTGTTTGACCAACGAATGACCAACAAAAACTCATAAATTAACAAACAATTTCTCAGAATTTAAGAAATTTAATTCAAAAAGCTTTTAAAAATGAAGAAATGGCAATTTTATGTTATTTTGGCAAAACAGTCCTTTTTAATAAAATATATTGCAATTTTAATTTATTTGCACAAACTCCTGTTGGCTAAAATTCACACAAAACATATCTGCAGCGAATTGAAAGAATGTAACATCATTGAAATGCAACATAAATCTGCTGCTTGAGTGTAAAATTTCGCGTGCAATAAAAAGAAACACTTTGGAAAAAAAGCTAAAATTCTTCCAAAGGCGGTTTCTTTTTTTCCCTCATCCAATCCGTCCCATTAAACCCTTTTGCACTTATCGCACTCTTCTTATCTAAACTTTTTACGCCACACACAAACACACATACGCACATTAAAATGCCAATTTCACACTGCCACACGTAAAAATGGACTCTTTGCAAGCAAGAGAGAGAGACAGAGAGAAAGATCAAAAAGAAAACATCCCATAAAAGCTTTTCCTCCATTAAAATTTAAAGAATAAAAATCTCCCCCCCCCCTTTCCTGCGCCGGCAAAAGCACTTACGGGTTCGCTGCATGCGATATCCATCGGCGAACGGGAATTGCAACCCGAGCAGCATCACCAGCATCGCCAGCGCGGACAGGAGACCGAGATGCGCTGGCAGGCGCCTTATCGAAGGCGACGAACCCTTCCGTGCGGTCACCAAGTGACTTTTGGTATTTTGGAGGGTCATCGTGGCTGAGAGAAGAAAAAAACTGGTGCAGAACTCGTTTTGGCCAGAACGGTTTTGCGCACTTTTTAGCACGTTAACACTTTACCAACACCACGCAACACTGATGCACCCAAAGAACCGGAGGATACACGAGCAACAGATCGTTTTGTTTGCCAGAAATGCTTTCCTTTGGCTTTTTTTGCCTTTCTAAACGCACACTGAAAGCTCCTTCGCAGTATTTCGTTGCTTCTGATGCTTGAAAGACGCTCTTAGCGAAACACAAGCCACCCCAGGGGGGAATATCTTTTAACGCACGCGGTCGACCGTCGAACTGGAATCAATCGCGACCGGAAGAGTGGCTCCAAAGGGGGCAAAACACATTAGCGAACTGCGGTCGATAGCACACTTCATCATCATCAATCATTTTGATACACTTTATTTCGGGCCAAGCAATATTGGAAGAAGAACGTAACAGAGGCGTGCGCGCTCTTTCCGCACACACCGCACACACACGTGGTTTTAGCTTAATTGTCGAATTTTGTACTATTATTTTGTTAATATGTTGTTCCGCTCACAAATTTATGGAAAAAACACAAAATCACACGCACTACACGACCTCACCACACAGGTACACTTGCTGCGCGCGACAAACACACACCGAGGTTCCGGAGTCGGAGCGTCCACGGTCCGTTCGGTTCGCTGGTTCAACGACGAATGATCGCGAGCCGCTTGCGATCCGGTCGGAGAAGAAAACGGATTTTCTCCAGTGATGGGGAAAAAGTGCCATGCTTCCAACCAGCCCGGGCAAATGTGCGGGGGGGGGGGGGGGTTTAACGGGTGGACGGGTGGACCTAATGCAAGCCAACGCCAAGCGAAAGAGATGCGAAGCGTAAAGCGGATGATGCGTGTGTATGCGCAAGAATGTAAGAATCCACCGAAAGCGAAGCATTTCGCGCGCGCAAGCGCTCACGAGCCTCTCTCTCTCTCTCTCTGTTTCTCTCCCACTTTCTGGACCTGTAGAGGGAAGAGTACGAGCTATGCCCGGTTTGGTCCACACACAAGCACCACAAAACGAAAGTCAACAATATGTGTTGTCCGAACAATAAAAACAAAAAACCAAACCACATAAGACTTTAAGACTTCAAATGACTCCAATATGCTCAGTGGAGTACGTACTCACATTAGCTCGGTGACTGTACGTACAACAGGCCTGCAAGATCTCCCCCATTTTGGGGAGAAAGATGCCACAAGCTTCCGATCTCTTTACAGGCAAGAACGCGCTTCAATGGGCCCTCCTCTTTCAAGAACCTAAACCCCGCACACGCAAAAGGGTAAGGTCAGCCCTAAAATGAACTAAGGGCGAGAGGATGAGAGAAAGAGAAGACGCTCGAACCCGTTAGACAAACATAATCAGGCTATCAAACCATCATTAGAGACCGAAACGGAAAAAGAAACGGCGAAAGAAAACAATAATATCTCGCCTATATCCACGCGTGTATGGAAATGAGTTCGCCTTTTGAAGGGGAAGCTCGGGAAATAAGATACCGGACCCGGGGTTTAGGAAAACGCCACCAATGCAACCGTGTACAGGGGAAAATCCCGGAAGAGTGTAGTGGAGCAGATCATCAGGATCGCGTGGTGTGGTGTGTTTTGCTCCATTTTCTTGAGCGTTCTTGAAGGCGTGAGACACGACAATTGGATGGATTTTGCCGAAAATTGCCAATGGAAATGAGGGATGTTTATGGGGAAGGAGGAGCGGGAAATGCAGGAAGTTAATTAGAGAAGATCAATGGTTTGCGTTTGATTGCAAATGAGGCTGCTTGATGGAGTTGTTTGGACATTTTAATGGGAATGGGAGTTCCTCTTCTCATTTCTTCAGAGATATGCAACTTTCATCATTATAAGATCATTCTTCCTCAAGATCATTATTTCACATTCTTTCAGAATATCGTTCTTCTTCGTTTGTATAACAATTTGGCATTTTTTGAAGAACTTATTGCTTAGGTCTAGACCTAGAATTATATTACTTATATAAAACAAAAAAAAAATATTTTTAGAACTTCCAGTGCTCCTTGAAACAACTATTGCACATAAGATCCATCCTTCACGAGTTTTGTAAGAATTCGGCAAAAGTTTTCTGGAACCTAGAGCTTGAACCCTTTTTGACCTTCTATTGGCCTCTTATCAACATCTGGTACTTTCTCCAGACATCAACTTGTATTACATGAAACTGATAAAGTCATTTATTTTCAGAACATCTTGCAATGGTCTTCCAAGTATCTCTCTCTTTTACACATTTTATCTGCAAAGATCGGCCAGAAAACAGCAAACAGCCAATCCCAAGAATGCATTCAGATGCAAAAATCCCACAGAATACCTGCAAAAAAACCTGCTCCCGACACGCAATCACCCTGAAGATCCCGCAAACCAGCATCCCAACCACGGCCCCGACCAGGTACGTTAAAACACGATCGTGTCTACTTAAATTAACATGTTACTGTGATCATCAGGAATTATGAAACCTGAGCCCCGGCTGACTCCACTGCCCTGCCCAGCTGCCCTGCGCCGTTTGCATGGGGACGCAAAGCGTGGAATAAAATAAATCCCGTACCTAATTAGCAGATGTTTGTCATAGTTCTGTCTGGTGCTAATAGAAGGCGAAAAGAAGGCGCACAGCCCAGCGTTCTCTGAGGACGTCGACCGGCGCGGTGTTGCGTTCTCAGGAGAGTGTTTGGGGAAAAAAAAGAGCAGACGCCACCCTTGCTGAAGACACGGGAAGCCATCGGGAATGAACAGCAGGGAACGAGATATGTTCATTCTCAGCTCCCACAGTACACCAGTACCTTGGGCGCGATGTGCGCACAATTCTTGGGTTGGTTGTGGTATATACGCCATCTCGTGTTGCGTTAGCGTGCTGTGTTTGCACCATCCAACGCGCGCGCGCGCACCAGCACCCGCGGGAAGTCACCTAATCCACTGCGGAGTAATCGTGTTCGCGCACGGATGCGCCTGATTTTGCACCTCCCCAAACCGAACCGAACCGGTCACGCATGATGGGATTTTCGGATGATTGTTCCCGAGTTCGTGTGATCCCACGTTGGAAGACACGGGGCGAGACACATTTCGCTGTGACAGGGCAGTAGATTAATGTTCCTCCGAAAACAAGAAAAGAAAAATACACTCCGTTCTGGAGAAAGATGCTGGGAGAGTTCAACAATTGGCGTGCTAATGACTTATGAAGCACTTGATTTAGATGCTAAACAAAAACGGCGAACGGGCCTGTGTTTTGTTGCGTGTTTGTTGTGAAAAGGCTATCACACCTTGCGGTTTGCGGATGCTCAACCGTGGCCTGCAGCAGAGCTAGAACGAACGGCGTTTGCGTTTTGTGGATAAGAAACTCTCCCCCCACGAAACGCTCCTCTATTCTCATTGGAGTTCAACGACACGACGCAAATAAGACAATTGTATCTCTCTAGCCGCATCATATCAATTTTCCCAAGCAATCACGATCGCACTTATCGTCAATTGACATCAGCAATTTGTCAACCGTCATTGCGTAGTCAACTCGCTAAGGCTAAGTGCTTGCGTAGGCAAATCTTCAGTGAAACTGTACCACTTTCCTTTCCTCCAACACACACGTGCGCTGACCTGTTGGAACTAAAACACAACAAACAGCAAATGGTCGTCATTTAGTCTGACTTCACCTGCCCTGGCTGAGGCGATCACCATCAAGGTAGTACCAGATAGAACGAAATGAAAACAAGCGTTCCCGAAGGAAAGCAAGTGAAACTCTCGATGGGGACTCAATTTCGTGGGTTGATTTGTCACGGACACCACGGCCCCGGTTTTGTTGCCCCTCTCTATCCCGCGAGCTCTTTCCCACTGAAGCTTTTTTTTCTTTACATTGTCGCACGCGCGTAGGCACATACCGATTTTGTCCGAACGTTTTTTTTTTTCGTTTTGTTTTTGTTTCCATTATTATATGTCTCCGTCAGCGTATCCATTTCTTCTTCTTCAGTCCACGGACGGGCTCGAAGATGCCGATATCGTACCACAGGCCCAAAAGCGTAATAAGCGTTCCAGCCGTCCCGTCCGCACAGCAGCGAACCCGTTATTCCGGCCACTGGCCGGAGTGGTGGTTACTGCTAGCATTACTCCTGAAACTCGGAAGGAAAAAAGGGGTACAAATTTTGTAGCATTATATATTGTACGCACGCGTGCACGCGCGAGGAACACGCTTTGGGCAGGGTTGTCAAACACAAGTCGACGAGTACAGACATAAAGTAAGCTGTGAAATTGTTTTAAATACTTTACAAATCGTTTAGAATTAGTTTAATTTAATGAAAATTGATGTCATAGATGCATGAATAAATTTTTCAAAAGACAATTAAGCACTTAGAATCCCCTAGAAATGAATTATTTTTAGACAAAGCTATCAAATAAGGCTTTTAAACCCCAGAATGTACTCGACATAGCAAGCATAATGCCTATCAGCAAATTTTATCAAGCATAAAAGATCATAGAGTCGCATCATGAATCAAATCTCAGCCCAACCTTCAGATAATCGATTAATTATCGAGCGATCAACGATGATCGATATCTCTAGTTTAGTAGTAACAAAAGAATCATAAAGCAAATCACTATTTGCATTAAAAAATCTACAAGTCTTAGACCTTCCAAGTAGTTCAAACCCCTTTCCTGTGAGCAAAAATCTGCAATCCTCACACACGCCGTGTTTGACACCCCTACACTCGAGCAGCGACTTCAACGCAAACGTAAGCGACGAACGCAATAGTAAGCGAGCACCAGGCGAGCACGTTAGTAGCATTAAACCCACATCAGGGGAAGCAGTGCGGCCCAATGCCGGCTGTCTACATTCGTAACCCATCCCGTACCGGGCGTACGGGTTATGCTATTTTCCCGAAGTGGTTGTGCTACTTTCGGCCCGGCTAGCAGCTTCGTTTTCGTTCTATGCACTCTACGCCAGCTACACTCCAGTCCGAGACAGAAGCGGAGATTCGTTTTGTGCGTGTTGCTTAGCTGTGGCTGAAACGTTTTGCGAATGGTCTCCACCCGATTTAGGCGTCCATTTCCGCCGTCCAAAATCGACCCCATCGTGTGTGTGTGTGTGTGTGTGCAGATTTCACATTTTGCAAAACCAACTAGCTGTCCCAACCACCCCTCCCGTAACCTTCCCCTTTGCGGCTTCCACAAACAGGGTAAACAGTTTCAGCTTCTCGTTCCGCCCAGAGATATAACAATTATTTAAACTTTCAACACACTTTATTGTGCGCTTTGCTACGGCTATCGACCGGTCAGAGAAAAATGGCCCCGTAATTGTGAGAATAACCCCTTCACCCGGGCACATCGGAATCGGCCACAATCTCTTTTTTCCTCCCGCTCCAACCTTCCCCCCCCCCTCCGAAACGATTACCAACAGCGCTTCTGGGCCGGCGGCTTCACTTGATCCGGTCCTTCCACCTTCCTTTTGGGGCCTTTAAAGGGTGTGAAAACGGTTTTCCCCTTTGTGCAGCCCACGGGTGTGCACGCTCGCTCGATCGCTCAAGCGCCGGCCGGCCCGAGCGTGCACCCTGATCTTGACTTTGAAATCGTAACTTTGCCTCTTACCACCCGCTTCACGTGAGTCCATGGTTTCGGGCTGATAAATGATGATTTGTTGTTTCATAATTTTGTACCGCTCGGAATGGCCCATTCGGAATGGCCGGCATTCACGTTCCTTGACACCAGTGCGGCCACAATTCCGCACGGATCGAATGAATGTGTGTGTTGGTGTTTAAGTTTCCTGCCTGCACTGCATCTGCTTATCTGAAACGTTCCTTAGCCCCAACCAAAACTGGGTCAATAGAACTCCAAGACAAGAAAGAAAGGAGAGGAAAAAACCTAAACACACAGTGTGCTCTATCTAGTGCTTCGGGTGCCTTTCTATTCCAGCCCCGAAAGTCGTTAGACACTGGACAGCAACGCACCACCCATCAATAGCACCACCGGCGAGCAATAATGCCCACCAACGCTCTGGCCCGACCCGCGAACATTAACATCAGATTTGCGATGTTTATTGTTTTGGCCTCAGGAGTAAGATACGCGCGAGCCCCAGATTCTCACGCCCCCTTCCTAGACCTCGGCATCAAAATTCGGCATCTGTCAGGTGACGTCCGAGGAAGCTGTGGCTCAAACCATTTTTAATAGATTGTTGTTGTGGAGGGACTGGCGTGCTTCGAGGGTGGCTTTCGGGAAACACCAAAACCAAAAAATGACGCCTTGGGGAAAGTGTAATAAATGTCCCGAGCAATTATCCGCCATTGTATGCGTTCGCATCTTCGCATCTTCCACCTTGGCATAAATTTAACACCATTCCGGGTGAGGTTTTTGAAACCTCGAAATCAAGCATCGGCCGAAAGAAGGTGCCTCCATTAATTGAGCATAATTCATTGCGCATCTGTTTAGACGGGGTTTGCCACCTCCGGAATTACGGGCAAGTGGAAATGGGGAAGGCGCTTTGGTCTACCTTTCTAACACTAAACAAATTCATCTACGTTTGTTTTGTTTTGTAGACTGAGAGTTTTTTTCTTCTTGTGTTTCATCCTAGACACTATCAAGTTGCATCCAACAATTGCCTCACTTTCTGTGATTGTATAATAAAAAATACACACACACACACATAACCTACTTTCAAGTGTCGCTCCATATACGACCATGAAGTCTTACCTGCGAGCCTGCTTTGATTGATCCCGATCGCGTCTCCATCGTCGCGAGATATCACCCTCCCCATACGGTTAGCAACGACCATAAATGGACCCGGTGACTTCAATGCAGCAAAATCAAACGACTTCCAGCACAGGCGACGAACCCGGCCCGGCTAGTTGCATCATATCAAATTTGCACTTCCAGCACGCAATACACCCTTGCCGTTAAATGTCAAGACCGCCCCTCGTGCGAGTGCAGATTGTGGTGGGTCATTAACCCGCTGACCATATTATGGGATAAAGATGGGATTAGACATTCTTTTGTCATTCACGTCGGCGTGGCGATGGTGGTGGTGGTGGTGTGCGAAACGTTGCAATCCGCTGCGCATGCGTTGCATGTTTGGCACGTGTTTGGCTTCCTGTAGCGGTTTTTCAGGAGTGCTGGGATTCAGTTACATCATCACCAACGGGCCAGTCTGATCTGTCTGTCAAGGGTACACACCCATAAAGTGACCCTCAATGCTTAACCACTTAACGGGTAATGGTTGCAAGAGGACTCGCCCCTCGCGCGCGGCGGCTTCATGTACGCTTCGGTTTTAATGGTTTTTTGTTTGTTTATCTCGCCCGTACGGTAAAACATTACCACACATCATAAATTTAAACGTCTCCCACTGCACTGCCAAGTGGTAGTGCAGGCGATCCGATTACAGTTCCGAGAACTTTCTTCACTAAACAAAACGGAGTCACAAACACACACACATAGAACTGTAATTTCTTTAAGATCCCTTCCAACTGACTCTTTTTTATCTACGGGTCTTCGTGGTGATATTGTACCGTTTGGAAGGGCAGCTTTCTTTTCAATTCAACTTCAATTAACTCACCCTTGAAGTAGATTGTGTTTGGAAGGAAAGTTGTTTTTTTTTGCCGTTTGTGATTGTTCACCCTCTTCTTGAAGTAACCCCAACGTATTAAGAACATTGCAAAAAATGTCTTAGAATACAATCGTATTTTGTTCTCTTCCAAATGGCTTTTTACGCAGTAACTTTTCTTAGATTCGTTCAAAAATAATGTCCTGAAGGCCGGGACACATTGTCCGTACTCGCTAGTGTAATTTTAATTTTCGCTAGTGTAATTTCAATTTTCACTAGCGCATCTGACGGCGACTGCACCAAAGCATTTTGCCAAACAATTTGGAGCCGCTTCAGAAAATATGTTATTGTTTTATGTTTTTTTTTTTTATTTAAACTGGACTGAAAAAGATTTGCAATTGATAAGTAAATATGTTGTGCAAGTATTTCAGCATCAAAAAAGGTGAAAAAACTACATAAATATGAGATACGACACGACCATTTCCTTGATGACCAAAAAAAGCTTCTACCAGCCGCCGCCAGATGCTCTAGTGAAAATCGAAATTACACTAGCGAATACGGACACCTTATTGAATGACTATTGTTCTACGTAATGCAGCAATTTAGGCGTGCGAGTTTTGATGTTTATTCTTGATGCTTTTGACTGACTGAGTTTTTGTACCTAAACAGAAAGCAATTTACGCAGCCTTTTTTAATCACAAATGTTCATATACCAAGTCAGTGACCCCTCGATCATCTTCCAGATCTACTGAGCCCTCCAAACTGGACTAATTCCTACAGGGGAAGATCTCAAATGATCTTCAACTGTACTTTTCCTCATAATTACGAAGGGTTGGAATGACTTTCTTTGAAACGCAAAAAAGAACAAATGACCACCCACCCTTACAAAGAACAAATTACATGCAATGATCATTCTTATGTAATGCGTGTGTGTGTGTGTGTGAGTTTGTCCCCTCGATCTGCACAGATAACGCGCAGCATGCTAATTACGGTGCTAATAATGATAATGAAAAGGAACGCACTCTCACATGAGGTGGCGCCCCCCCATACACACACACACACTCTGAAGTGTCATTAAGCGCCGCCATTAAAGCTATTCAAGCACTTTAAGAGACGTAAACCCTCCATCCAATATTTGCACTTCAATTATAATGCTTCACATTGCGGAAGCTTCTGACCCAGCCAGCAAGGGTTCCTTGACATGGGGGTAAAGAAACAAAAGAGTAGATAAACAAACAAACAAACATATTCTATGAGGGGGCATAGTACTTTGTGTACAAAAGAAAGTGTAAAAATTCTTACCATTTCCCGCTAGCTCCCTTTCACCAAAAAGATGCTGTACAGTGCAGCAGCCAGGGGCTGGAGATCTCCCATCTGCATAATAACGAAACCCACCACCCCAACCCGAAGCACCCTTCAACCGGTGAAAGCGTTGTTCTCTCTCTCTCTTACTCTCCCTATGTTACTTTTGCCTCGAACGATCGGACCACAAACAAATCATAAAGAAATACAGCAAAGAATAGTTACATGCATGGGCAGGCCCCTTCGGGATGTGGGGTCAACTCGCTGACTCCCTCCCTCCTTCCCTCCCAAAGCCACTGTTGGCGAAAAAACAGTTATCTTGTGCGGCCATTTAACGCAAATTGCTTTTGCGCTGCGCGATTGTGCTCCGTGTGTACTGACCTTTACTGTTTGAAGTCGCTAAGGGAGGCAAGCGACGAACCTGGCCCAGTGTTTCCGCGTCTTGGGGCATCTTGCGGGTATCCAAAGCAATGTTCTGTTTCAACAACGGCGCTAATGAGTGCGCTTTTCGCAGCAGCATTTCATTCGGGAGCTGTTTGTTGCGACCAGATTCCCACCAGAGCGAGGGAACAGTGGACGGAGAGTTTCCGAATAAAAGAGCTGTTGTAGAGCTACTGCAGCCTCCCAGAAAGGATCGGGCCCACCGGTCAGCCGGGTCACGGGATTTTCTGACTTCACATTTTAATTTTGCTAACGGCTTTTGCATCTCTCCCATGCGCGGCGTTCATCTTCCGAGTGACACGTCTCTCTAAGTCGTCACACAACAAAGAATGGTGCAATAATTCATTCTGCCTTAAGGCTAACCAACATGCATGTCAAAACACCAAATCCCCATTTTATCTGTCACTTGCAAAGCGTCCTAAAGCGTCGTGCCCTGCGGAACTTTTTTCAAACCCCTGGGAGGTCCGCGTGATTTTATGGGAAGGGGTTCCGACCGTTTCCGTTAATCAAGAAGCTCCACCCTGAGCCGCGGGAATCGTTAGCATAATTTGTTCATTTGTATGAACTTTCCCTTCCCCCGTACAGGGTGCAGTTCTAGCCATACATGGAAGGCGTAGGAAGATGACCCCAAACTGCCCCCAAGCAACGGCTCTAGAAGCCAGCAAAAGCTCGAACTTCAAGAAAACGGTGCCTTACGGTTACGTTGCACCGGTGCCGGGGGGGCGAAGGTTTAAGATTTGGGATTAATTACCACACTTTCCGCACCGGCGGGCGTGTTTGTGTTTGATTAGCATGTTTTAGGGTTTTAAGGGGGCCGCAGGAAGGGGGAAGCCCTTGCTTTGCGTTCTTCAAACATCGTGACGATGACGAGGTGGAAAGATTTGTAGCGTAAGAAAACGGATCTTTTTCTAGATCAACCTTTTTTTTCGTCTCTCTCTCTCTCTGCTGAAGAGAGCTCCCGTACGAATGCGATTGATAGAATCGATTAGAGATCTTTCCCCTTGCAAGAGGGCGTGGGGAGAGAAGCCGGAACGTTAGATCTTTCCCTCTACTACCTCCCACACATTGCCTTATTTTTCCGTAGCGCTTCAGGAACTCTCCACCGAAATGCAACGTTACCTCACTAATGGTTCACGATTTCGATCGATTTTGGGCGTTTTTTATTCTTCTCCTCATTTTGTGTTTATTTGCTACTTCTCCCCACCCATCCAGAAAATCCAATCATCTCGATCTCGATGCCGACCAAAACGACCATAATTTAAGAGCCCCCCCGTAAATAGACCCATTTGAGGCTCGTTGGCGCTCCGGCGATGTTCTTGGGCTTGCGGTCGGCTGTTCTCCAGAACCAGCTACGAGAAGGGGTCACATTTGCAAGCGGCTACGTACGTAACACACTTCCTGTTTGTGCGCGCAAGACGTACGTTGCTTCCGGCGCGGGGCCGTCTAGCCGTCCCAAAAAAAAAGAAGCTCACTTGATTTAACAACTTCATCCGCCGCGGCGCGTGGTAAATCACACGGTGTGACCAACCGTTACCGGTGGCCGCCGCAGTGGCCCGAAAGGGTTTTAGAACACGCAACAACAGGCCCGCTCGTCTCGAAAGGGGGCCTAATTTATGAGGTGGAAAGGTGTGTGTGTGTGGCTGTGGGTTTCTAGAAACTCCACAACATAACGGACGAGTTATGAGACGTGCCGCTGATGTGAAGGGCTAACGTTACGCTGCAGGGTGGTTTGGCCCTTAGAATGGGAAATTCGTTTCAACTACGAATGCAATTTGTGGCAAGAGATGTAAAAGCTTATAAGGTAATTATAGAAATACAAACAAAAGTGTAGACAAACTTGTACGATGCTAGGATTTGTTCACATTCATTTTGTTGGTTAATTCCATAAATAAACGCCTCAAGTTATGCAAATTGCTTGACACATCGTTGCTATTAACGATTGTAATGGCTATTTTTGAGTACAAAACGGTCGTTCAACGTTTCGGACTATCAATAAATGCAACAGTCGCTACAAGATCTCAAATCCAGTCCATTAAAAGCGATAGAAAAGTATATTACTGTTTCAACAAGGCTTTAGTCATTTCAAAATATGCATTAAAACTTCAACAAAGCAAGAATGCCGTACATATTGCATAGGTAGCGGCGTTTAGTTAACGTTACAACTTTTTTTGTCTTATTTGACTGTTGTAGTCAAAATATTAAAAAGGTAGAAACATTTTAAATTTTTGTATAGAAATGTAGCAGCCCACTGTGCAGTTCGCGTGGCTCGTACGCAGAGTACGAGCTGTCATCAAGAGCTGTCAGAATTCCGTGGCGTGAACGACCATTCTGTTTGGCGCCCATTTTGAGAGCAGACCGATTTGGAAAAGTAAAAATAAAGAAAATTGAACAAAACGCTAAAGTGGTGACCCCGACGTGATCCGTCAATATTTTTCACAATTACGAACGAATTCAAACAATGGAGAACGAGAACGCAACTGTACCGTGTGCTCAGCATGTTTATGCTGGTGAAAGTGTAGCATCATCATCATCATCATCCGCGGCTGTTGCAGCAATTGCTACCCCGCGTCTTAACCCACCAGTTATGGCCGACACCAACATTGACGCATATTTTATGTCCCTCGAGTTTTGGTTTGCTGCATCTGGAATCACCGCCCAACATGACTCTCAACGGTACAATATCGTCATGGCCCAGGTTCCCCCGCAGAAACTTGGTGAACTTCGCACAATTGTCGAGAATACTCCAACTAGTGGAAAATACCCATATATCAAATCAAAGTTGACGGAACATTTCGCTGACAGCCAGCAGCGGCGTTTGCATCGTGTGTTGTCTGAAATGCCCCTTGGAGATTTAAAGCCTAGCCATCTTTTTAACGAGATGAAGCGAGTTGCCGGCGATTCTCTAGGGGACACCTTGCTGCTAGACTTATGGGCAGCTCGACTTCCTGCTCATGCCCAAGCAGCAGTAATTGCTTCGCGTGGTGATGCCGCTGACAAGACGACTATAGCTGATGCTATTGTCGAATCTATGAGCTTACGAAATATTAGCTCTATCGGTCAGGAAACAACTACAACTGCTCTCAATGTAACATCGAGTGATCAACAGATTCAGGATCTTAAATTGGCAATCGACGCATTATCGAAACGATTTGACAAGATCCATCCTAATAAACCCCAAGGTCGATCCCGTTCTCGCGCACGTAGTACGGATGCTGATCGCGCTAGAGACACATCAAATGGGCCATGCTGGTATCATCGTACTTACGGAAGTAATGCTAGAGTATGTCGCGCACCTTGCTCTGTAGGTAATTGGCCTTCTTCCAGCCAGCAATGACGCCACTCTGCTGATGCTGTGGAGGAAAATGGCGAACTTTCCTCGGCAGCCACAATCTGTCGACTGAAAATTGCAGATTGTTCTACTAATATGCAATTTCTTATCGATACTGGAGCGGATGTTTCCGTCGTTCCAAAAGGATTAAAATCAGCCAGAGTAAAGCCTTCGTCTATCCAATTGTTCGCCGCTAATGGAACTGCTATTGAAGTATACGGTGAAGTGTTACTGAAAGTAAACCTCGGCCTCCGTCGTGAATTTGTGTGGTCGTTTCTCATTGCTGATGTCTCAACGGGTATCATCGGAGCAGATTTTTTACGGAAGTTTGATCTTCTTATTGACTTAAAACGTGGCCGCCTCATAGACAACACTACCAATTTAGAGTCACGTGGTTTTCTTACCAGAGATATTGACATTTCGGTGAAAACTTTTTCCGCGGCGTCGCCATTTGTAGATTTACTAACTGAATTTCCACAAATAACACACCTCGCCCCTATGGGTACAACAACTAAGTCTTCTGTTATGCATAGAATTGAAACGACTGGCCAGCCTGTATATGCTAGACCTCGAAGACTTTCACCAGAAAAATTCGAAGCAGCCCGTAACGAATTCGAACTTTTGATGAAATTGGGAATATGTCGTCCATCAAGCAGCAATTGGGCTAGCCCTCTCCACATGGTCAAGAAAGCAGATGGAACATGGCGACCATGTGGAGACTATCGTGCTCTTAATGCTCAAACTGTTCCGGACCGATATCCGTTGCCGTATCTCCAGGATTTTACATCAATGTTACAAGGTAAATGCATATTTTCTAAAATTGATCTACAAAAAGCATTTCATCAAGTTCCTATACATCCGGATGATATTCCGAAAACAGCTATTACGACGCCGTTCGGAATGTACGAATTTTTATTCATGACGTTCGGTTTGCGCAACGCGGCTCAAACCTTTCAGCGATTGATACATGAAGTTGTGCGTGGCTTAGAGTTTGTGTTCCCTTATGTCGACGACCTTTTTGTAGCGTCCAATTCTCTCGATGAACATAAACAACATCTGAGACAGTTGTTTGAGAGACTAAATGATCACAATCTGACCATTAATGTAGCTAAATGTGAATTTGGTCGCGATAAGCTCAATTTTTTGGGTCACGCTGTATCTGCTGAAGGAATTCGCCCATTACCTGATCGTGTACTAGCCATCCAAAACTTTAACCTTCCGTCGACAGTAAAGGAACTTAAACGATTCCTGGCAATAATCAATTTTTATCGAAGGTTCATTCCTCATGCCATTGAAGCTCAAATTCCATTATTGAACATGATCCCGGGAAATAAACGAAACGACTGCTCTCCTTTGTCCTGGACTGACAACACTCTTGCAGCTTTCGATCAATGTAAACAACAACTCGCACAAGCCACCTTATTATCTCATCCTGCTAAATCTGCTGAGCTTTCTCTTTGGGTTGATGCCTCAGACATTGCCGCTGGTGCTGTATTACATCAAATTGTGGAGGGAAACGTTCAACCCCTGGGATTCTTTTCCAAAAATTTGATAAAGCGCAGCTGCGGTATAGTACTTACGATCGAGAATTATCAGCAATATATTTGGCAGTGCGTCACTTTAAGTATATGCTGGAAGGGCGCAGCTGTCATATTTACACTGATCATAAACCCATTATATATGCATTTCGCCAAAAACTCGACAAAGCTTCTGATCGGCAAGCCCGTCAACTAGATTTCATAGGCCAAATAACTACTGACATACGCCACATAAATGGTACAGAAAATATCGTCGCCGATCTGCTGTCTCGCATATCAGCTATACACACATTGCCTTCGATGGATTTTGTTGCGCTGGCAAATGATCAAAAAAATGACGAGGAACTCCGCAAGATATTGCAAGGTACAACTGAATCGTCGCTGCAATTAAAATTAATTGAGATTCCAGGCAGTAACACACAATTATATTGTGATTGCTCTACTAATCGTATTCGGCCGTATGTCACACCATCATTTCGAAATATTGCGCTGCGAGCGGTACATAATTTATCGCATCCTGGGACACGAAGCACAGCCAAATTGATGACCGAAAGATTCGTTTGGCCAAATATTCGAAAAGATAGCATTGCCTTTGCGAGAAGTTGTATACAATGCCAACGTTCAAAAATATCAAGGCATACTCAATCACCATTATCCCAATACCCTTCTCCAGACGATCGATTTTCCCATATTAACATCGACATAGTTGGTCCTTTTCCAATCAGCAGAGGAAATAGGTACTGCTTGACTATAATCGATAGATTTACTCGATGGCCAGAGGCTTTACCTATTCCGGACATGACTGCTTCTACAATAGCTGATGCTCTAGTTTCGGGATGGATTGCGCGTTTTGGTGTACCGAAATATATTACTTCTGATCAAGGTAGACAATTTGAGTCATCACTCTTCTTGGAATTAAACCGCCTGTTAGGTTCAACTCACCTGCGTACAACTGCATACCATCCTCAAAGCAATGGAATCATCGAAAGATTCCATAGAACATTTAAAGCAGCTCTTCTCTGCCACGATAATGAACACTGGTGTGAAAATCTCGCAGTGATACTACTTGGCTTAAGAACAACATACAAAGAAGATATTAAAGCATCACCAGCTGAGATGGTTTATGGTACCACACTTCGTATTCCCTCCGAATTTTCAACGATATTGGCGAAACAACAAATGAAGCTGAGTTTGTAGCTAATTTACGAAATGCCATGCGATCATTACGCCCCAGACAAACCTCATGGCATGGTTCTCGGAATATTTTTATTCCCACCGAACTAAAATCATGTAAATTCGTCTTTATTCGCAATGATTCCATACGACCAACACTTTCACCACCGTACGAAGGGCCTTATGAGGTTATGGATCGAACAGAAAAAATCTTCAAGGTCAACGTGAAAGGTCGTACAGTATCTATATCAATAGACCGCCTCAAACCAGCCCACATCCTACAAGAATCTTCTGCAAGTGTTCCTGCTCCACCTACCAGTTCTTCTGAGTTACCACCGACTAGAACCACTCGTTCAGGCCGAAGAGTGGTGTTTCCTACCCATCTTCAACAGTACGTATCCTAGTCTGGAAGGGGAGTACTGTAGCAGCCCACTGTGCAGTTCGCGTGGCTCGTACGCAGAGTACGAGCTGTCATCAAGAGCTGTCAGAATTCCGTGGCGTGAACGACCATTCTGTTTGGCGCCCATTTTGAGAGCAGACCGATTTGGAAAAGTAAAAATAAAGAAAATTGAACAAAACGCTAAAGAAAGAATAGAAAAGTTAACTTTCATTATAGCAAAAATGTTGAATAAATTGCATAGATATAGGCGTTTAACAACTCGCTTGAGCTCAACTCTATGACGAGTGTACTAATAACATTAAAATAATAATCAATTGTTTAATAATTACAAATTGTCTTAGCAACTGCATAGTTACAGGCGTCTAATTATTGTAACAGCGCGATTTGATTCATCTTGGAATGTTTTAGGAAGAATATTGAAATGATAATGAAACGTTTAATTAAACCACTTGATTAGTTGGTTCAATTACATAAAGATTGCACTAAGAATACTAAAATTAAAACACATATAAAATAAATAAAACAAAACATATAAACAATAAAAAATGTGTAATAATGCCTAATTGCCGTATCGATTGCATAGCTAAAGGCGTTGAGTTAACCATTTCAGTGTTTTTCTACCTTTAAGCTAAACATTCCTATTAGAATCTAAAGTGAAATAAAATCAAAACATGCGCAACACAATGTGAAAGCAAACCCACCCCTGCATGTTGCGTTCATTTTCCCTTGCGCAAACATGACCATACCGCGCATAAGGTGTAAGGTGCACATTACAGTTTTTCTTGGAACCGCTTGAAAACCATTATCGTGGGCAGACATCGCGGACAGGAAACAATATATGCACCCAGCACGGGTGAAACAATGTCACCCGATCGGTTTCGCATTACTGGCCCCGCGCTGTCGGGGGGACAAGAATGGATGCACTCCGAGCCAGCATTGTCAGTTGCATATGTTACCAAACGATCCGCCACGATAAGATCTTCAAAGTTTTGTGCAAACTCACTCCGCACACCCGGCTGCACCGTTTAAATGGCTCGACGTTTTGCAAAACAAACGTTAACATTGGTCGCCGCGTCACAATTCATATGAAAATTATGATCGACTTTACCGATCCGGCCCGATCCACGGGTTGCTCGCTGCTACTCAAAGGTATTTAATAAATTGAAACTAAACATACAAGTCCGATTCCTCCTCTTCCCGCACCGTCACACAAACCGTTTGTGTTCTTCCATGGGCGATTATAATAAAATGAAAGCGAAACGAGGCAGGCAGCGCAAAAGGCGCAACATTTCAAACCGGTGTGATGGGAAGGTAGGTTTGCTGAAGCGTATCGTTAGCATCGTTAGAGTATTTTTCTGGTGTAGTTTTTTGTTTTGTTTTTCTTTCACAAAATGGCATTTTTATGATCGTCCAGAGCGTTTTGTCGCTCCACCACTGTTCCACCCGTTCCACCGAAGATTGCTTATCGCGAATCGATCGCGAAGATCGTCTTGGGCGCGAGTGAAAGACGCCGTTCAAAACCGTGACCTTCAAACTTTTATAGGTGCCATATACAAGCTCCAATCTGACCCGGGCGTGTCTGTGGTGGCTCCGAGACGAAGATATTTATGAGTTTACGGGCCCCGTTTTGAGACGGGTGAGACATGGAGCCACTACGCGGCCCATTGAAACATTCACACCATGTTGGGAGCTGTTTTTCGCTCTCTCTACTTCCTTGTGCTCCACGCCACAAAATCAGTCACTTTTATAGAGCTTCCCGAAAATTCACGATCACGCTTTATGGCCAGAAGCAAAGGGAGGGGTGGTATGATAAGTCGCACAAAATCAGCCTTAATTATTTAATAGGCATTTTATTTTCCGTCCCAAAGCAGACTTCACTCAAAAAAAAGGAAAAAAACGAGAAATAAAACGCAAGACTCACACCAAGTTAATTGAAAAAAAGGGAACATTGAACCGTTTATCTGGTTGAGCCAGCGGACCGCTTTGTATAGATCATGATGACCGAGCGAACGGTTGAGTTTGAGAGTAAATGAGTTTTCTAAAACCCCGAAAAACGACGATCTAATCAAGAATGGAGAGGAAGGAAAAAGCACGGGAAAACTCCGGACCAGATAATGGACGGCATAATCCGCCGTAAACATTGACCTGCTTTGAATACGCCTAATTTCACTGCCCAGCATGATGGTTTAGTGCTAAAACCGTCGGGAGAAAAACAAAACCACCCGTACTAAGATGACGACCTGAACGCTTCTGTTTGCAATTCCTGTGTTGCTTCCGGGAGGGCTTAGGGAAGTAACTGACTCCCGGAACGGCTCATTTCTTGCGGGCTGCCCTTTGTACAGTACACTACACACACACACACACGCTGGTTTCCTCTGTATGATTTCCTCCATACGCGCAAATCGGGTGCAGCTATAATAAGCCAAACTATGCGGGTTCGTGGTATGAAGATCATGTATTTACCGAAAAATTCGGCCATTGCCGGCTTCTTCGGTGTGACCAACATGGAGGGAGGAGGAGGTAGCTTCCTTTTACCCATACATCAACTAGAGACCATGGCCACTAAAATCGGGTTGAATTGCATGGTAATTTGAAGCTACCATTCATCCCGATCTGGCGATGCTGATTCCTGGCTAGTAACACTCTTTTTCCTCCCGGGAGGAACTGATTTTCAAATTCGATCAATTTTTTTTTCGCGCAGCTTGGCTTGCTGTTGGGATTGTATGCAATTTTGCTACGGTTGGGATTGGGGAAGCAACCTGTGATTTGTGGCCGTGCATGAAAGCGGGTTTGTTGAGGATGCAGTTTTTCTGCTTCCCGTTTGTGGGCGCGCTAATAAACGGGCCACTCACTGGGAAGAGAATTAGCACATGTATCAGCAGCCCAGGCCAGGGCCTAATTACACGATCATCTTGCCGCTCTTGGGGGCTTGTGAGGCTTCAGTGGGAGATGCGGAGATCACACACACCCGTGTATTGTGGACGTGGAACAGTGGTGGGGCAAAAGGATCTGGTCTGGATTCTTGTGCCAGGTGATGGGCCCTGTGCGAAAGTAGCGAAGAACAACAGTTAAAGCCTTCCCAAAGCGGATACGATCCTGACAGTGAACAGAGGATCATTGAGACAGCTCTGAAGAAGCTTGGATTAATGTTAAAATACAGACACACACACAAAACAGGCTTTGATATGTAGAAACATACAACAGATGCAAAAAGGATGAAAAACTGCAAAAGGCGGGAAGAAAAACAAAACGAAATCGATGTGCGCCCCTCGGGAAGGGTGGAATGGTTCCAATTATGCAAGCGTGTTCGTTCATGGGAACTCTGATGCGCATCGGACAGCGCATTTCCAAGCAGGGATTGGCAAATGGCTTCCCTGGAATAATAAGCGAGCGCACTGAGTAAAAATGTGAGTGTGAGCTGAATTTTTAAAGTGAGTTCGTAGATACAATGTGATATGATATTTTTTAGGAAAAGTTTAAAATTGATTCCTCTTATTCATACTGATTCAAGGAGTTCAAGAACCCAACAAAAACAGAGACGCTATTGTCAAGGGTAGGGGAGTGAGTGATCAAATCAAATCAATCTAAATCAAATAATTTTGCTACCAAGAAGTTTGCGATCAAGACTTTTGCGACCAAGTTATTTGCAATTCTTGCGACAAACTTCTTGGTCGCAAACTTCTTGGTCGCAAACTTCTTGGGCGCAAACTTCTTGGTCGCAAACTTCTTGGGCGCACAAATGTTGGTGGCAAAAATTTTGTTCGGATACTTGTTGGTCGCAAACTTCTTTGTCGCAATCTTCTTGGGCGCAAATTTATTGGTCGAAAACTTCTTCAAAATTGTTGCGACCAGAGTAATAGTAGCTTAATTAATTGAATAAGAAACAGTTGGAGTTGGAAATAATAAAAGCAAATAAAAAAGAATTGATAACCCCTTTAACGAAAAGAATCACTTAAGCTGCAACGACGATCACTACAACAGCAGCAACAAAAAAAGCTAAAAATGCAATTTTATATTTCCGCTGCCCAAAACTGCTAAAACGAACACACACACAGACAGGCTGGCCCTCCTAATGCGAGATGGCAGAACCATCGTTTGAAACCGTTTTAAAAAGGAATCATCGTGCATCCGAAACAAGCAAAAAAGTTGCATTTTTGACTTACCTTTTCACCCCGAGATGCACTGCTCGTGTAGAGAACATGTTGAGAAAACAGCAAGAAAATGAAATTCGCTCCGTTTTCAGTTCTGTTCTGTTCTTTCCGTTGGCTTTTTTTGCACGCAGAGAGCCACAAACGCACATCGATCAACCGTTGCTGCACTTTTGATCTGATTCTTCCCATTTCACTTCCCACCCCCCCCCCCACCCCCTCTTTCTGAAATGGTTCTCATTTGTTTTCTGATTTTGATTTTTGTTTTGCTTTATTTTTGTTCAGTTTTGTTCCAGATTTTTGTGTGTTTTCAATTTATTTCTGCACTTTTTTTGCGCACTCGAGGCGAGATTTGGCTTCAATCAGAGTTACGATACCGGGCAAACGGGCTTCAGCATAAGCGTTTAAAGAGAGCAAGAGAATCGCAATCTTTCGAACGGTGCCACCACCACCACCCTCCACAGGCCCAGAACGGAAACTGCAGCGAACGTGGGAAAACCGATTACAGTTTTTGGTCGGTGCCGGGCCTGCTTACGGTCTAAGACAAACGTAATGGGGTTTATGTTTCCTCTTTTTGGCTGGCTTTGTTTTGGGTAACTTTGTACTCCACCATCAAGCCAACGATAAGACTGACATTCAACAATGGATTGAAAGTAACAGACACACAAATAATAATAAAAACAATGATAAATGTTGTGTCTCCTTCAACGGAAGTCTAAGTGCAACAAGGCACTGGTGACCACTACCAGCTTCCCCATTTCCACAACCAGTAGGCACCGTAGTGGCCCAATTTTAAAACCACAAAACTGCACCAACTCCACCATCACCACAACCGGCTTGACCATGGGGCTGGATGAAAAACGATGACAATAATTGCTAATAATCGGTCGGTTCCTCGCTTCCTCATTCCTAGAGCGTTATTGTTTCCCTTTCCCACCACCTAAAACCACACCCGCGCGCGCGCAAAAGTGCAGCGATCCAAAACCACATGGTGCACACGTGCAGTCCATGCTGCGCACCCTACCTCCCATCTGCACGACTATCTGCGATGTTCTATATTCATCGCTTCAAAATCAGATCAGAGTCACCCCGGCGGGATAAAACACATGTGACAGTAAAGCAGAAGCGACACGCAGCATCAAAGTAGCGTAGGCGCTTGGACGTGTGTCGGTGAACGATGGTTAGCTCCTCCCAGCAGCTCCTTTGATGCACCACCGATACAAACCCAGGCAATGGATCATGTAATTATCCCTCGGCCTGGTGTAGGTAAGTAGGAAACGCTTCAAACGGTTGGCTTTTTTTCACTTCCAAACCGAACCCATTGCAGGTGCCTTCTAATTAAAGCGACAAGCGTGCGTGAACGCTCCCCCCTCATTCAGTTTCTGGGTCACCGCGATGCCCTTAGCGCAAGCAGACACACTGGACTGGACCGGCGAAATGCAATAAATCGGATCACTGTTCCAATTTGCCGTGTACCGTCAACCGGTTTCCCTCCTCTCCCCTTTGGGTGGAAATCGCTCGTTATCACGTGAGTTCTCCGGCCCGATCCCAAGAGCGCGCGCGCGCTTGGTTTAAGTAGTAGCCGCTGAGAGTTGCCCGCGCGCACGCCCAAAGAACGATCGAACCGTTTGCTGTAATCAGGAGGAAATTAATTGGTTTTAAATTAGTCGCGCGATATAAAGCTTCTCCTTATCTGAAGGGCGCACGATCGAACGGGCTCGATCGAGACGCCACATGGAGTGTGTGTGAGAAAGTTGCGCTATTAAAAGAAACAGCTTTGCGCGCAGCAACTGTTTGGAATGGTGTGGTGCCTCTTTAACACTTGTTGGCACGAAAAGCTCCCTTTTAGTGGATGGGGCGGTTGGTCTACTACCTCAAAAAAAATAAACATTTATTCTCCCGGTGTGGTCAGCAGCCCAACCCATTCTTCTTTAGCTGGAATGTCGTTTATCCCTTGTGTGCTAAACAAGCAGCCGAGCGTTAAAGCGTTCAGCAAACCAAACACTCCCGAGAAGAGGAAACAGGCAAGGGTCAATTGATTTCCATTCAATGCTCTCTCTCTCCATGTCCATCCCAGCAGGCGGTGACAAATTCTTCCATTTCATTTGCTGACAAATTGAACACGATACAAACGTTCCCCTTCCGTCTATGTTCTGCTCCGTCCACTGCTCGGATAAGATCGTTTTCTTCTCCGTATATATATATTTTTTGTCACCCGATCTTCACATGTCGTGCCACACATCGTACCTCTTTACGATGTTGTCATCCGTCCCCGTCTTGGGTTTCGATGTGGTTACCGAGCTCGAACACCCACACACGGTGCTGTACGATGTACGATCGCATGTCCGCAAAACGGACACAATGCCGTTACTGTCAACCATCATGCTGACAGAGCAGGCGGGCTAGGAGGCGGGGTGAGATGAGTCCGGCACTGGGTAAAAGTTCAAACCACTGGGACAGGGAACAGGGATTTCCTTCCTAGATTTGCCGGCGCAGCAGATAACGGTTTCGGATGAATGGAATGGAAACAAATTGTCACGTCGTGATCAAAATCCCGGACGCTTGTCTCCGTTCCGCCGTTCCACGATCACGTCAACGTTTGATCGAACGACATTATTGACATGAAATGGCATGCAAAAACAACAAAAAAACATCCTAGGGTGTTATAGAATTCTTGTCCCGTTGCCCTTTAAAGAGGCGCAAAACAAAATCTAGTTAAAGAATTTAGAAAAAAAAACAAAAGACTTTCGTGCGGGCAGCAAGCGACGAACCTTGCGGGCAGCAAGCGACGAACCTCTTTAGAGCACAAAAAAAGCTCCCCAAGCAAATGTCTCAAATTCAATTACGCTAAGTAATTGATTTGAATTTGCGTGTAAACTGGCAATCATCATTAAATGGGGAGCTTTTTTTCTATTAGTATACAGCATCAGCTAACAAAAGAAAAGGCGCAGAACCGTTCGATACGATCAGGACAGCAACCTAAATTCTACAAATTGAGGTAATCGTGTCGTTTCAATCTCAAATCTTCAAACTGAACGGCGCCCCATTGGTCTGAGGCAGATTAAATAAGAATTATTCCGCTGCCCAGAAATAACGATCTTGCAATCCCCGATTTAGCCCACATTTTGGAGGGCACTGAAGCACTTGCTGCAGAAGAACGTACACGGTAGCAATTTTGAACTTTTCTTCCCAAGCGCTTCTTCGCAACGGCCCCGCAATTTGGCCCGCCACGTCTGGTGTATTCTCTGTATGCTAAGCTTCCCGTTTTTATTTTTGAGTTCTTCCACTCGGTCTTGAGGTCAGTCGATTACGTACATGTACGTACGTGTGTACTCGATCCACCAGGTTCCCGCGCGCCCGCGCGCGCTTACACCAGAACTCCGCCTGTACTAGTGTAATCCAATTACCGCAAACAGTTAGAGCAATTTCGAAACGCCCGCCGTTGGGATAAAATCTGGCATTGGCTGAATGCGGGATAGCGGAAGAAACTGTATAAATGGCAATCGAAAGCCAGTACCACAACATGAAAAACACAGCGTCAAACATAAACATACCACGCGCGAGGGATTGGGACAGGATAGCGAGCGAGGAACGAAGGCAACGAAGAGGCAACCGTCTTCGACCTACGACCGGATGGGACGCGGACTGGGAAATCGGGCGTGAACTTCTCCTCTCTTCCAGATCGTGCGGACGTTTGGTCGATCGTGCATATCTCGTCCGATCCGATAGATAAATGTAATCAACCCCGAACCCCGTTGGTGTTCCCGCTGCTGCGGCTGTGGTGGCAGAATCGGCGGCACACTGGAAATTGAAAAACGTGCTTTAATTCAGCCCCCTCCTCCTGTACCCCCGCGTGTGTCATCCGATCATCATCATCGCACCGAGATCCGGTGGTCGATAACTGTGTCGGACTGTGGGTGTGTGTGTGTGTGTGTTTGTTTTTTTTCGTAAATGTGGAGTGGAAAGCTGCTCGTTTATCTGCACTTTTCAGCATGAAAAGTTGTTGTCGGTGGTGTAGTCGGTGGTGGTTGCGGTCAGTCCGCCTCCGGGAGGATGCTTATAATTAGTGCCAAACGGGCCCAACAGCACAAAAGCACCAAGCAAGAGAGAGGGCAACCGAGCTCCCTCCTGATGCCTCATTAGCTCACGCAACTCCCCGCTTAAATACAACCCATACCCTACACCTACCTAACAGCACCGAGCACTGCTGAGCGACTGATCATGCTAATCATGCTCAAGTGGTTCGAGTTCTACGAAAACCAGCGTACACGCTAAGCCGACCGGGTCGATAAGTGTCCATTATCTACAGCGCCACCAGCGGCTGCTTTTATCCGTTATCCGACGCGGCTTGGCGATTGATTTTCCGTCCGATGTTGCCAGCCGCTTTTCTTTCCAGCGCACAGGGTCCAGCAGTGTGTACATTTCATGGGAATTTAATTGATTAGCTACGGGGAGATTATTGAACCGTTTCAAAAGACACTTTTTTGGAAGGGGAGAAACAGAAAAAAGATTTTAAAAAATTAGATAATTATTTTAAAAACTAAATAAACAGCGAACCTAACCGATATTTCTCTAAGTTGAATTTTAAAGGGTCGTACAATTTAGTCACAAAAGAGTAACAAAATCAACGTGTTGCTATGGAGTGTCATTGTGCCCGATTCCGATTCGGTGTTCGGAATCAATTCCGGAGCCGATTCCGATGCTGGAATCGATTCCGATTCCGGAGCCGATTCAGGAACCGACTCCGGAGCCGATTCAGGAACCGACTCCGGAGCCGATTCCGGTGTTGACACCGGAGCCGATTTCAGAGTTGACTCCGAAGCTGATTTCAGAGTTGACTCCGGAGCCGATTCCAGAGTTGACTCCGGAGCCGATTCCGAAATTGACTCCGGAGCCGATTTCCGAGTCGTCTCCGGAATCGATACCGCAATCAGAATCGGCTCCGGAATCGGAATTGACCTGGGAATCGCTATTTGCCCCGATAACGGAATCATAATTGACTCCAGCATTAGAATTAGCTCCGGAATGTGAATTTCTGAAGTTCTTGAATTGAAAAAAGAAGTTTTAGAAGCGAAAACAGTCCGGGAAACTCCACGAGAATTGATCTTTTACAAGTAAATTTTGAATTTTGCGGTTATCAATACGTAGTATGATTCTACTCAAACGCTGGTTCAGTGGCGATACCGAAACTGACTCCGTTTGGAAGCCGATTCTAATATAGTAGCCATTTCCGATTCGAGAGCCGATTTCTAATCCACAACTGATTCCAACTCCGGAGTCGATTCCGATTCTGGAGCCGATTCCGGAATCAATTCCGGAGTCGATTCTGATTCCCGACCCGATTCTGGAATCGATTCCGAAAACTGATTCCGGATCTACTATCCTACTACTATCCAGACATACTATCCGGAATCGATTCCAGAAATCTGCGGAGCAAGCCGGAATCGATTCCGACATAAAATTCATTTTCCCATCACTAGTTCAGATGTTCTCTTAAGATAATGGATTCATGTAAACATTCTGGAATTGTATAGGATGATTATTGGTTCGTTTTATTGTGATTTTGTGCATCTCTTTTCTGTGCAATCCTCTTCTCTGTGTCGCATCTACGTCGTGAGGTTTAACGAATGTACTGAACCCACTGAACCTACTGGAACCAAAATTACGACCCGGATCGCTCCGGGCGAAATGTTTCGACGATGAAACTAAATGTTTAAATGGTATTAAATTACCTTATGAATTTCAAATTTCATTATTAAATTCAATGAATTTAATGATTTCCCCTCATTTTACACTAATTATTCCATTTTGTTCTCAGAGAATACGTTTCGCGAATGCATCATCCCTGGTAATAACATTCCCTAATACGTAGCTATTTTCAAAACATGCAATTCAATCGTGGCAACAGTATTATTTAGTACTGATATTCATACGTATCTGGTTCAACCAATCATTCAGATGAATCACCTAAGCATTCTAAGGCAAAAATGTTCGACAGAGATTCATTCGCTCAAGCAACAAACCCTTTCTACTGTTATTTATATATAGCTCAACAAAGCATTCAGAAGGATCATCTAAGTACTCTAAGACAAAGATTCTGGATGCAAGTGTTGTAATTCCAATATACCCGTGCATTTCTACAGTACAGGAAACTTTCCGACACGTACACCAGGGATAAGGAGAGCGCAAACATCGCATCTTCCCGCACACATCATAGGATGGATACGGCTATGCTTACGGTTTAAGTCAGTTTGCAGTTCTCTCATGATCTTTAATGCTAACTTCCGGTTACGGGTTGCTAAGGTTTCGTAAATCCCTTCCTGTTGAATATGACTTATCAAAGTAAAATCACCTCCATATTGGAATGATAGTTCCTTGAATGTACGATAATTGTGCGTACATGCTTCACACGAACATTGAAAGTTGAACAGCAATTGAATAACCCTTTGTCTCAGTACCCGATCATCATCGAGGTGGTGCAATCTGAAAGCATGCGAAAAAAAAAGTACTCGTATACTGGGGTTCGGAGCATATTGGTGGTTCAAGCAGTTAGCACTATGCTTCAACTGATTAGGGGAATCGTGCAACCATACGGTGGAACTATGCCATTTTACAATGGAGTTTGGTAACCGTTCCTGTAATTGTAAACAATAAATTAGCTTACCGTAACTATCGAACAGTTGGCAATCCTTGTCGATCGGGCGGATAACGATCATAGCGCAGCGACCGTCGGCCAAATAAAGCCGCCGTACGTTCGAGGCACAGGAATGGTTCAACATGCTGACCGACGGATAGCAAGCCGCACCATATAGTTTATATTCGAAATATTTCTCCTGCGGTTGACCCTCGTAAAAGGATAACAACTGATGATTACATCGAATGGTTTGCACATGACGAAGGATCAGATCGAACAAAAATTATCCATTTTAGGGCTTGCTTGCACTTTGGTCCCAGCTCAATCCTTTCCACCATAGCTTTATGCAGTAGAATCGCAACAAGGATTTGGTACGTATGATCGACCAAACCTCGTCGTTCTTGATTGGTTGGCAGCACGTGCACCGTGTTGTACACGTCCTTCGGTGTGGCCGTCCTCCAGTCCATCGTGAATCCGTTCACCCGGGACTCGTCCAGCGCATCCAGATGGTTTTGCAATGCCACTAGGTCACCATCAAAGATACTGATTGCAGTGGCAGTCGCGCGTAAAGCAGTCGCTGGAAATCTTCCACAACACTGTACGCTCGCTCGCATGACGCCACACTCATACCGATGGTACTGGTCGTACGCCTACTCAAACATTCCGCCGAACAGTACATCACCCAGGTACACCCTTCACACGGTATCAGGGTGAATGGGCGCTCGGCGTGACAAAAATCACACCGCACATAGCGGCAATCTTCCTGCAGCGTTTTCACGAACGGCGTGTCCAGCATCATCA